>NW_025215601.1:0-17325 GCF_010389155.1 Erigeron canadensis | reverse complement strand
AAAAATATTCATTATTAATAGTTCAAGGGATAAGAAACTCCCTGGATCCTCGTGGTCGAGTAGTGTGTGTCCCCATCATCCGGTGTGTCGGGATCTGAACTTCTTCACTTCTGTCCGAATCGTCTCCATCCTGATTCTGCATTTGGAGACAAGCTGGGTCTCGAGGTCTCCTTCTGAAAATGAAGCTTTGCGCGAATCAGAACTGATGGACTTTTGAGCGGCGCTGGTTTGCAAACCGGGGGCTCCCAGCGGCGCTGGTCAGCACCTGAAGGGTAACCAGCGGCGCTGCTGTCGAGTAGCCAGCAGTGCTGGGCATCACTGGAGGGCTTCCAACGGCGTTGGTTTCTCCTGGACAGATTCTAGAATTGCGTTTTTTTGTTGTTTCTCTTCATTTTGCTTCCGTGATGACCTGTACCTCATTGGACACTTCACAAGAATCATTAGAAACCACTGTAGAGTCATTACTTTGGTGAACACGACGTTCACATTCTCATTTCATATGGGTGGTTGGGTACTTTTGACTCGAGCTAGGGTTTGAGCTTGAACCTCCTTGGATGATTTGCCTTGGCATTGGGCTGCTCTCCTTTCATGTATTCTGCTCAATCCATCTATCTATCCTTCTCTCCAGCTCCTTAATCGCGGCTTGTTGATTCCTTGCCCCTTCGTCAACCTTTTGGTTGAGATTATTTTTTTTCTCATTGAAGCGACTTTGCATAGCTTGCCAAGTAGTCATGCCTCTTGTCGTTCATATCCATGTACTTCTCCATCATGTTGGTAAGCTTGATAATCGGATCTCCCTTCACTTCATTCTCGACCTTTGGTTGCTCGGGTTGACCATTACTCCTTTGCCACCTATTTTGAAAAGAACCAAAGTTATTTCTAGTATAACTTGAATTAAAGTTAGAATTACCGGATTTCTTTGGAATAGTCCACATGGTAGCCTCCTCGGTATTGGTTCTGAAAAAAATTGACTTGCTTGGTAGCCTCCTCTTCACATTCTTCGGTATAGTGCATTCCTCCGCAATTGTTGCACCCGTGTGCAATTACTTTGAGGTCCTTGTCCATTATGTCCAACCTATCTTCAAGAGTAGAAAAACGGTTAGATAAAGTTTTAAGTTCATGAATTACCTCATTGTCGAAGCTGTTCTCAGTGCTAGCCACGATCCTCCTCGATCTTTTATCTTGATCCTTATCGTCCATATCTCGAGCTAAGCTAGCTTGCACCATATCCTCCTCATTTTGTATGCGGCATTTGTAGTATTGTAAAACGTTTCCACCGTCGGCTAGTGATGTGCCAAATCGAGCTTTAATATTTGTAAACTAAAATTACCAAAGAACTAACTATTACGCACTCACGGGCAGTGGACCCGATCGTTTGTAATACAGCAAAGAGGTAAGTCTGAGTTCGTTCTCAGGGATTATGAAATGATTAATTGCTGTTTAATGGTTTGGAAACAGGTGTTGCTCGAAATCCCTTTGACAATTAAACAAATTGATTTGCCAATTGATTGCATTAAATTAAAGAAAGATTCAGACAAAATAATTAAAGTCATCCACCTTGACTTCCTTGACTTTAAATGTGATTGCATTTGATGAGGAACAAATTCTAAGAGTTTGAAAAGTAGTCGTGACAAGATTAAACTATTCACGTGGTACCACCATCCATGAATAATTTATCGATCCACCTGACTAGTCTAATTACCCGAGCCGGTACCACCAAGACCAAGACAATTCTTCTAACGATAATTTTATCTACTTATCAAATTATCAATTGAACCTATGTGACAATAACGTGGTACCACCAACCGATATCAATCACGTTGACAATTTTAATCTTTACTTAAAATGATATTCACTATCATACCATGAACTAGTGATAATTACTTATAGACAAGTAACCGTTTTAAAATCAATACACATTCGACTGGTACCACCAACGAAGAATCATATGCAACCAATATCGATTTTAATTAAATGAAAAGAATTAAAACCATCAAGATCACAGAACAACGATAATTAAATAAACCCTTTTAAATTAAAAATATAGCAATCACATATCCGTCTAGTTTCATCAAGGTGGACGATTAAGCAGTTAGCCACTCATGATCAATTCACAATAATCAAAGAAACGGAAAAGAAACATGAAGTACCAATTGTTTGAAGAAAATAATTGCAAGACAATAATGTAGATACGATCTAGATGGGTGCCCGTAATATCTTCAATGAGTCCGCCTAAGTGAAACACTTGATTGGAGAAGGAAGAATCCTGATAGAGCAGCTCCTAGAAAGAGTTTGAATGCCTCGAAATTCGTGCCTAGGGTTTATATTTATACCTCTTGAAAAATAAGGCTTTAAGTCGGCCGTTGACTTTTGTTGACCAGCCTCCCACTGCGGCGCAGTGGTCATGTAAAGGCCTCCACTGCGTCGCAGCCAAATATCACTGGAATTCCCTTCGTATGCAACATGGATGACTGCGGCGCAGTGGGATCGTGCATGCCATCCACTGCGGCGCAGCCAAATATCACTGGCAAATCTTCGCGTGCAAAAGGGGTGACTGCGGCGCAGTGGACTTGTACAAACCCACCACTGCGGCGGCAGCCAAATCTCACTGGACAAAAATACTCGTGCATGAATAACCACTGCGGCGCAGTGGGCAGATGTGCATTTCCACTGCGTCGCAGTGGACACAAAAACTTCGACCACCTCGTTTTCAACTTCCAACTCGCCACTTTCATTATTTCTTTTGCATAAATCAACTTTCGACTTCATGAATTATTGTATTAGCCAATAGTCTTCAAATGTGAGCCAAATCACTACGTAACCTGCTAAGCGCCTGAAACTACTAACAAACACCATAAACGCGCCAAATGCACACAAAGTAGACTTAAAACATATAAATAAATGGCCAATAATGATGTGGGTAATGGGTATAAATTAGTCACATCAAATCCCCCCACACTTAAGCATTGCTTGTCCTCAAGCAAATCCAATCTTAAAGAAAACATTCCTTGACAATCAAACTATCAAACAAATGACAGGTTTCAAAAAGAAGCAACACCAAGCATGTCAAATGACAATAAGGTGGGTGAAGCAGTTTTAATCTTAAATGAAAACTCGAAATGTTTGACAATACCTGAACAATCCGTAAGCCACGATAATCAACTAAGCATAAATGAAACAAACGATCCTACCAATATCATTCTACTCCAACAAACTTACATTGGTGTTGAATATATGAAGAAACCCTCATAGCTTAGTCGTGATGTATACTTTTTTACCATAGGCTTGAACCAGGATCGTCACTTCACCATTACGGCGTAAGGATCGAGTACATCGTCAAAATAGGCATTGAGGATGGGTGTATAGTTAAACTAAAGCTAGTTATATGAATATGTTCAATGGAATTTATGGATGAACGTTGATGATAATTGTGAAAAATGAAAAAGTATATAATGGATATGTAAGTGTACAAACTAGTCTAATATAAATTCATACCATTGATTGTCATCAAACCACAAACCCAAACTAGCCAAGCAAAACCCGACACACTGTGGTGTATCACTTCAAACAACCAAATCCTCCAAAATAATACAACAAACTTCCTAGACATTTGGAAATGAGAAATATTTACTAGTAGCCCGATTTTTTTTTTTTTTTTTTTTTTTCTCTTTATTCTTTTAGAACCATTTTTACTCTACTAGTAAATAACCTCTTACAATGATAACATGTCTATAACTCTTCACTTTCTTTGTTTGAACAACCCAAGATAATCTTCAATAACTTAACCCGTTCACGTATCCTCATAGACAAGAATATTTCACAAATCAAACCATGAAACTCTCCCAAACCATCCAAACAACCATGACAATCAACGGCCCCCCAGATTATAGGTATAGTGAGGTTTAGTTTACAAGTATGAATGGGAATTTACAGTGAAGTTGTTAAGTTACAAGGATATGTGAATGTACAAGGAAAGGTGAAAAAGTTGTATGTATAATTGTATAAGGTTGTATAAGGGTGTGGATATACAAAAGAAAATTTGAAAGAAAGAAAGAAAAATGTGTAATCAAACCTAAATGCCAATTCGTCATCCAATGTACTCATCACGATCACCAGGCCAAGTTCTAGAATCAACACATCACCTGCACACTCTTATCAATAGAAAACCCGAAATGGCTTAGAAATACCTCAAACACGCACATCCTAGTGCAAGGCATCAAAAATGATTACCCTTACTCCCGAATAAATCCAAGAGCCTAAGAGAGGGACGTATTTACGAGGCAAACAAACCAAAACCGTCATCTGAACAACTATATATGAAATGATGAAATCTCACATTTGGGTGTTTTGGATATATATGAGTATACAAGTAATGATATCAATCCCGAAGGACTAGCCAAATAACCGTTCAGGACACACTTCGCCAATTAAAAATTTGTCAAGGAAACAGTTTGTAGTAAAATTGCTTAATAAGTAATCAATTAAATGTCAAAAGCAATTTACCACAAGGACAAGTTCAACTCAAGTTTAAAAATCAATATCAGCTTCTATTATCCCGCCAAATTGATAATACCAGTTTCAAACATGCACATCACAGTTAAGAGTTCAAAAGAGAAACTCAAACCCCTGGATAGAATCCAAAGGCCTATGAGAGGGACATATCAACAAAACCGATAGGAATCTCAATGACAAAACAACAAAAGTGATATACCCGGTAGCTTAAACCTATTTGCCACCCCCCCACACTTAAGATGGACAATGCCCTCAATGTCCATATTCGGTCACAAAAGGAAATAGGGGTAAGCGAAATCGAAAAAAAAAATAAAAGCACATACCGGAATAAGGACACATTTCGTGTTGAAACAAGTTATCGACCCCGTATAGCAAATGGCACTTCCGAAATAGGAAGGACACTTTGGTGAGCGGGATAAACAACTTGTGCCAAAACGGAATGTGCAAAAGTCGAATACATCAAACATACCAAACACAATGCGGCGCTGAACTTACTGCCAGCATATGCATGTCATCACACAATCAACAATTAAGGGTCCCCCCCACACTTGGCGAAACTACAACCATCCATACCTGCTGCATAAACATCAACAATGAAGTCATAATAATAAGCCCATAACAACCTATTGTTCTTGCAACCAACATACAATCCTAAAAAAAGAAAAGAAAACAACTTCAACGTCTCATCACCCCGTAGGGTGGATACTACAGAAATAAAAAGGAAAGGGAGAAATAGTGTCAAGTACATTCATCCAAAACACCAACATGAAGGAATACCAATTAACCATCACATGACCCCATCCCACGGATCCGGACGAAAGTCATCACACGCTAGCATCATCAATCATAATGGCCGGGACGCGTGAAACTGGGCGGTGCAAAAAGATCTGTCACCCAGTTGCGGTCCTTTTCCTGTCCCGATCCACTACCTCCATAACCTGTAGCTGGCTGATCACCAACATGTCCAGAACCAGTGGCAGCATCAGCAAATCCTGAACCAGTACCTGCAAAGAAAGAAGGCAGAGAAGTAGAAATGCCACCATCCCCACCCGTGTAACGCCCAAACTGGACCGGCCCCCTAGGAGAGCCTCCCAAATCATGGGGCTGAGAAAAGAAATCCATCTGAGCAGGTGTAGAAAAATAAGATCCGCCATCCTGTCTATAGGTGGCACACGGACGGGTGGTGGGTCAAAAGCAGGAATCTCCGCTGGTGGCACATACTGTCTCCCCTCGAACTGGGTCTGCCACATCGGCTGATAATATCCAAGTGTATAGTCAATGCGGGCATTCTGTGAACCCAACCATGAGACCTCCATATCCATACGGCGCTGATAATTTGCAAAAGCTCGAGCACTAGACTGCTGACCCTCGTATATGTCCTGCAACTGCGTGGTCAAAGATGTCAAATCAATATCAGTATGGCCACGCCTCCTCGGTGGCTGAGGCTGAGGCTCCTGCGGAGCATCTTCCATATCCTCATCATCCTCGTCCTCCGATGGCGGTGATCCGATCTCTCCTACATCTTCAGCCAATCTATCAGGAATATTCCCTTCCTTCTTCCTGAGAATCCTCGCCCTAAGCAAATCCTGACGAGTAAACTCAACCTGATACACTGGAATGGACAAATAGTCTGACAATCCTCCGAATCGAAAATCCCCATATACTTGTAGATCCGAGTAATAAAGTGCCCCAACACAAGATCGGAATCAGAATGATTACACATCCGATCCAACAAAACCATAGGGGGAAGAGCAAACTTCCGGGGAGAACCTTCCGTGAACAACTTCATCAACCATAAATCTAACATGTACGCCTTATCCCAATGTGACGACCTCTGAATGAATGAGGTCACCAAGATCCGATGCAACAAGCGCAATCTTACACTTTGAATCTTATTCACACTAACATAACCTCCCGAAACCCATTGATCACCACCCGAGATCCGAGACCAATACGCCGGAATAGACTCGCCATCTTCCAAATCCGCTTTGACACGATACCCCTTCCTCAACAATTCCCTAAAAGCTGGGGTACCAAGCTCCTGCATAGTATACATGCCCACATATGCTCCAAATTCGGCTATTGAAGCCCTCCTTTGAACTCCCCCGCACATAAACATAACGATCCTTTCCTCGAAAATATCTCTCACTTTACTTAACTCCTTAGTCAATCTCAACGTGGAATAAAACTCCAAGCAAAGTTCCCGATAAACCGGCTCGCGATTCAAGAAAACGTTATCCCAAATATTACAGTTGACAACTCTATTGCTCACTCGCATTCCAAGCGAAAACCACTCCTTAAAATCATCCGCAAGCCCAAAGTACTGAATGTAAAATTGAGACAAAAACTTTGGTGGGCACACCTTGTGCCTAAAGATCTTGTACAACTTGTTCAAATAATTGTTCCTGTGGGGCTGAGGTATCTGCTCGAAATTCAAGTATGCATGCCTTTCATTTATCTCGTCAAAACAAAGCAAAGCCGGCGTTTGAACTTGCTTTCGAGATCTCTTAGGAGCGGGACGGCTCCCTTGACCTTCTTGTGCTTGACGGCGTTCTTCGACGGTCTGCAAATATACCAATTAAACAAAGAAACATAAGAGAAGTGCAACGCAAGACCATATTTCAACAAAACCGAAAAAAACTGAAAATTACGAACAATTTCATCCCACTGCGGCGCAGTGGGGTCTAAAATACGTGCAAGGAAAAAAACAACCACTGTGGCGCAGTGGTTTGTGCACACCCGCCACTGCGGCGCAGTGGTGTGGATGTTCAGGGCAAATTCGACATTCAAACGACACAAAATCAATTTTCCCGGATAATCTATTATCTTTACAGTATCATTAATCCTTTGCCTAAACACTTATTCAGTTAGAATCCTCCCCCACACTTGTTTATCAAAAATCCCCAAACTTTCAAAACCCTAGTCTCTAATTTAAAATCAAATCTGGAACAACAAGTGTTTTCAAAGAGAGATTAACCATCCCATTGGCTTTACTAACATCAAACTAACCAAAACCATCAATCAAATTTACAATTACAAAGCTAAAACTTAAATAAAAACGAAAATTAAAGAAAAGAAAAAGAAAAGTCAAGAAATCTTACCTCTCTTGCCATGATAGATGAGAATGTATGATAATCTAAGATATGAAGAATCAAACTAGCAGATTTGAGGGTGGATTAGAGGGTTTTTCGGAGGCTTGTAAGGAATTTACTGTAGACCCGAACGTTCTTTTGTTTGAGAGAAAAGGGAGGCTTTGAATTTTGTGGTAAAAAAAACTTATCCTCTTTCCTTACTTTATTACCCAACCCCTTGACCAGTCAAACATGCCCACTGCGGCGCAGTGGGCTTCGGCCATCACCCACTGCGGCGCAGTGGGTCACAAAGCACTTCGGACACAAAAGGTGGGGACTGCGGCGCAGTGACCCGTTCACACCCTCACTGCGGCGCAGTGAGGGTTTTGGCAAAAATCCCATTACGATTAGTATGGCTGCGGCGCAGTGGCCTAGTTACCTTGACCACTGCGGCGCAGCCAAATATTACTGTTCCGAAACCAACCTTTTCACTTACAAAAATTTTTCTAACTTACTTACCTTTATCAGTTTCACCTCAAATTTTGCACCTGCACTTTTCTTGACAAAACAGTTAAACTAACTAAAAAAAATTGAAAATGAAACAAAGTCAAACACGGGTTGCCTCCCGAGAAGCGCTTAATTTATTTACGAGTCTAGAGCTAGACTCGACCAACTTCTAAGTTTCCGATTCAAAAATGGGAACCTCCTCAATCGTCCCTTCCTCCCGTTCTTCTTCCACATACAATTTCAAACGATGACCATTCACAATAAAAGATCCATTCCCATCTCTTTTAAACAGTTCAACATAACCGGACGGGTACACATGTTTAATCACAAAAGGACCTATCCACCTAGAAGTCAATTTTGGTTGTTTAATTTTAAACTTTGACAAAAACAACAACACTTTTGCACCAACCTTAAATTCCTTCCTACGGATCCTTTTGTCATGATAAATTTTGGTCTTTTCTTTGTAAAGCCGGGAATTTTCATAAGCTCCCAATCTAAGCTCATCGAGCTCATGGAGTTGCAACAACCTAAGTTCACCGGCCTCCATCATGTCCAGATTCAAATTTCGCAAAGCCCAATACGCCTTATGCTCTAATTCAATCGGTAAATGACAATTCTTACCGTAGAGCAACTTATATGGCGTCGTGCCAATAGGCGTCTTAAAAGCGGTCCTAAATGCCCACAAGGCGTCATCTAACTTTTTGACCAAACCTTGGGGTTATCCCCGACCGTTTTTTCCAAAATTCTTTTCAAAGCCCTGTTGGTGTTCTCCACTTGACCACTGGTCTGTGGGTGATAAGAAGTTGAGAAGTAATGATGAACACCATAACGTTTAAGAACCTTATCTAATTGATGATTAGCAAAATGCGTCCCACGATCGCTAATTAAGGCTCTAGGGCAACCAAACCTACTGAACAACTGTTTTAAAAAATCTATGACTACCCGCGCATCGTTTGTAGGTAAAGCCTTGGCTTCAGCCCACTTAGACACGTAGTCAACAGCAACTAGGATGTACTGGGATTTGTTAGACGGTGGGAATGGTCCCATGAAGTCTATGCCCCAAATATCGAAAACTTCACATACCTGAATCCCTTGCTGTGGCATTTCATCCCTTTTTGTTATGCTTCCTTGGCGTTGGCAAATGTCACAAGTTTCAACCAATGTTTGGGCTTCTTTGAAAACTGTCGGCCAATAGAAACCTGCATCAAAAACCTTTCTACCTGTGACTGACGGACCATAGTGGCCTCCGGTTGGCCCGTAATGGCAAGCATCGAAAATCTCTCTAGTCTCAGCTCCTGCAACGCATCTCCTGACCATACCATCTGCACAAATTCTAAACAGATATGGGTTATCCCAGTAATAATGCCTAGCGTCCGATATGAGCTTCTTTTCTGTTGACCCGAAAAATCATTTGGTATTTCACCTGCAACCAAATAATTAGCAATATCAGCAAACCAAGGGGCTTCATCAGAACTAGAAATCACATTCAAATATTCATCAGGAAAGTGATCCTTAATCTCCCCATCTTGAAGCTCCTCCCGGTCCGGGTCTTCTAACCGGCTCAAATGATCAGCAGCTAAGTTCTCGGCACCTTTCTTATCCTTGATTTCGATATCAAATTCTTGCAACAACAGAACCCATCGAATCAATCTAGGCTTTGCATCTTGCTTAGAAAACAAATACTTCAAAGCAGAGTGGTCAGTGAAAACAACAGTTTTACTTAGTACAAGATATGACCGAAACTTATCAAATGCAAAGACTACCGCTAGTAACTCTTTCTCTGTAGTGGTGTAGTTTTGCTGGGCGGGATTCAAGGTTTTACTAGCATAGTAAATCGGTTTGAAATGCTTATCATCCCTTTGCCCTAGCACAGCTCCAACCACAGTCACTAGCGTCACACATCAGCTCAAATGGTAAATTCCAATCCGGTCCAACCATAATAGGAGAATTGGTCAACTTATCCTTCAACACCTGAAAAGCACTCAAACAAGATTCATCAAAAACAAAAGGGACGTCCTTCTCCAATAAGTGGGTCATCGGACGAGTAATCTTAGAGAAATCTTTAATGAATCTCCGGTAGAAACCGGCATGGCCAAGGAAACTACGTACCCCTTTCACATTTGAAGGTGGGGGTAACTTGGCTATCACATCAATCTTAGCCCTATCCACTTCTATTCCGGCCCTCGACACCTTATGACCTAGAACGATTCCCTCGGTCACCATGAAGTGACACTTCTCCCAATTCAAAACTAGACGAGCCTTTTCACACCTAGTCAACATCTTATCTAGGTTATGCAAACAAGACCTAAAGGAATCCCCGAAAACCGAGAAATCATCCATGAAAACCTCCATTGAGGTTTCAAGCATGTCCTGGAAAATAGCGATCATGCACCTTTGGAAGGTGCCCGGGGCATTACACAAACCAAACGGCATTCGCCGGTAAGCAAAGGTGCCAAATGGGCATGTGAAAGTGGTCTTTTCTTGGTCTTTCGGGTCGATGGGTATTTGAAAATACCCGGAGAACCCATCCAAGAAACAAAAATATGCATTTCCGGCAAGTCTTTCCAACATTTGATCAATAAAAGGGAGGGGAAAATGATCCTTACGGGTGGCATCATTCAATTTACGGTAATCTATGCAAACCCGCCAACCCGTGACAGTCCTAGTGGCCAAAAGTTCATTATTTTCATTTTCAATGACCGTCATGCCCCCTTTTTTGGGAACACAGTGGACGGGACTTACCCAAGAACTATCAGCTATCGGGAAAATGATCCCCGCATCTAAAAGCTTAATCACTTCCTTCTTAACCACCTCCTTCATATTCGGGTTAAGCCTCCTTTGTCTCTGGACAACGGGCTTAGCATCATCAACAAAATCTATCTTATGCATGCAAAATTCAGGACTAATACCTGGAATGTCGGTGGTTTTCCAAGCAAAAGCCCGCTTATGAGCTCTAAGCACGGCTAAAAGAAGATTCTTCTCGTCACTCGAAAGTGCGGACGAGATGACAACGGGTAAAGAGGATTTACCTGCCAAGTAGGCATACTCCAAGTGGGCAGGCAATGGCTTGAGCTCCAGATCAGTAGGGGGTACATCAACCGAGTTTGGCACCCTTGAGCTCCCATCAGCGACAACTTTTTCAAAACTCTCATTTTCTGGAGGTGTCTCATCCATATCAAGCGCCATCACCTCTGCAAACAAGTCATCATCATCAATGTCCCCAGCTCCCAAGCAAACAAGCTCCTCATCAACTTCTGTCTCCATGAACTCCTGAAACTCCTGATCCAAAGCATCATCGATGACGTCAATCCTGAAACAAGATTCATCAGTTGAGTAAGAATGCTTAATAGATCGTTCAACATTAAACACTATTCTATCTGTACCCACACCCAATGAAATTTCCTTATCCTTCACCCGGATGATAGCATCCGCGGTGTTAAGGAATGGTCTACCTAAAATCAAGGGTACCTTAGTGTCTTCTTCCATTTCCAGGATCACAAAATCAACAAGAAAGACTATATGACCTACTTGGACAGTCATATTCTCAGCAATTCCAATGGGATACTGAAAAGAGTGGTCAGCTAGTCTTATACTCATACGAGTGGGTCTCAAAATACCGGAAGCCAACTTACTCCAAACCGAGTAAGGCATCAAATTAATACTTGCACCTAAATCTGCTAACGCCTTACAAGTCAAAGTACGAATGGAACAAGTTATAAGAAAACTCCCTGGATCCTCAAGCTTAGGCGGAATCTGTTGATTCTGCAAGATAGCAGAACACTCAGCATTAGATATGTCGCCTTCACCTCATCCATCTTTCCCTTGTCCGTAACGAGTTCCTTGATAAACTTCGCATAGTTGGGCATTCCCTGTATCAAATCAACTAAAGGCACATTAATATGAACATTTTTAATCATGTTAACAAATTTATCATATTGTTCCTTTAATTTGGCCTTCCTGAACCGCTGTGGAAATGGAACCTTAGGCTTATATGGCTTAGCCTCGGGTGTCACCGCCGGTTCCGGTTGGGTAACCGAAGTCTTCACAGTCGGTTGATCTTCCATCACAATCTCCTCGTTCACATCTTCAGCTTCTTCATTTCCTGTATCCTGCACATCTGAGACAACAACATTAGGATTAGGAGGAGGAGCATAGGATCTACCTGTACGAGTAGTAATGGCCTTCGCTTGCTCCTGACGAACAGGTGGTGGAGTGTACTTCTGATTACTGCTAGATCCTTGATTCTGTTTTGGATTCTGCTGAGTATTACTAGGCAAAGACCCCTGGGGCCTAGTTAGAGCAGCCATCCTACTTTCAAGATCCTTGAAGTTAATATCTTGATTCTTGGCATTCATCTCCACCTTGCCATTAATCCTGTCTATCCTCTCACTCAACTCCCGAGTATCCTCCCTTATGTTCTGGATACTTGTATTCGTCTCGATCTGATTACTCATCATTTGCTTCATCATCTCTCTCAGCTCGGCATTAGGATCGGTAATAGAAGAGGAAGAACTCGATCCTTGGCCTTGCCTAATCTCCTGCTGCTGTGGCTGACTTTGATAGTTGCTCTTTTGCCACCTGTTACCAGAAAAACGAGAACTATTAGCAGGAAAAGAAGAGTTATAGGAATTGTTACCTGATGTCCGATTCTGAAAACCGGTGTTCCTCTGAAAACCTCCTTGCTGATTCTGAACAAAGTTGACATCTTCAGGTCCCCGGTTGGGGCACTCTTCTGAATAGTGTATGTCTCCACAATGGTCACATCCATCAGCTAGCACCTTCACATCTCGTTCTAGATACCCAAACCTCGCTTCTTGGTTAGCAAAACCTTTATCCATCCTTGCCGATAAAGCTTGAATCTCATCAATTACACTAGAACTATTGCTTCCATCGGCCCTTGCAACCTTGTTTTGCTTGAATCGGCTCTCATTCTTCATAAACCTCTTATCATCCATGGCCGCATTATCCTTCACCATCCTCTCCAAAATGTCAAAACCTTCATTTGGAGTGATCTTGCTAAAACTTCCACCAAAAGCATATCCCATCTCTCTTTTTGAAACCTTGGTCAATCCATCGAAGAACAATTCAACATATTTCTCCTTGGTCAAATCATGACCCGGACAATTCCTCAACATTTCTTTAAAACGGATCCATGCATCTACCACATCTTCCCCTTCTTCTTGCATGAAAGACCTAATCAAGTTTTCCAATTGCCTTTGAGTCCTAACCGAGTAGAACTCTCCGATAAAAGCTTCCTTGAGTTGATCCCAAGTTGTAATTGAATTTTCGGGAAGATCATTAAACCAATCCTCGGCTTCCCCGGTAAGAGTGATAGGAAAAGTTTCAAGTTTCACGGCATTCATTTGGTTTTGACCATATTGGTATAGCCGTGCCAACTTCTCAAACCTCTCCAAGTGCTTATATGGATCCCACTTCTTCTTTCCATCAAACTTTTGTTCCTCAATGCTCTTTAAATGATTTGGTTTCAAATTAAAGTTCTGATCGACCGCTGGTGTTCTAACGGCGGAACCACGAGCTGAAGGGATATTTCGGGTTCGGTCTCCATACTTGACATCATTCGGATCAATTGGCGGATTATCAGCCATCTCTTCTTTTACAAGTGCAAGGTCAAAGAATTCCTCAAGAAAGAAGCCTTCTTCGTCCCAATCTGGTGGTGCCGTGTAGTTGATCCTACGTCTAGGTGGAGTTTTTAGTGGACTAAAAGAGGTCTCCCCGAAGAACGCAAATCATCAACTATTGCAGTATCCTGCAAAACACAACTAACACCACGCGTCAAATGCACCTGTGATAATTCAAATAAAAAAAAAATCTAAACTAATAAAGCAATTAACTTCCTCACGCGTGAGGAAGGATCAAACCATAAAATAAACAACTAATTAGGCACACAATCCCGGCAGCGGCGCCAAAAACTTGATGTGCCAAATCGAGCTTTAATATTTGTAAACTAAAACTACCAAAGAACTAACTACTACGCACTCACGGGCAGTGGACCCGATCGTTTGTAATATAGCAAAGAGGTAAGTCTGAGTTCGTTCTCAGGACTGTGAAATGATTAGTTGCTTGTTAAATGGTTTGGAAAACAGGTGTTGCTCGAAATTCCCTTTGACAATTAAACAAATTGATTTGCCAATTGATTGCATAAATTAAAGAAAGATTCAGACAAAATAATTAAAAGTCATCCACCTTGACTTCCCTTGACTTCAAATGTGATTGCATTTGATGAGGAACAAATTCTTAAGAGTTTGAAAGGTAGTCGTGACAAGATTAAACTATTCACGTGGTACCACCATCCATGAATAATTTATCGATCCACCTGACTAGTTTAATTACCCAAGCCGGTACCACCAAGACCAAGACAATTCTTCTAACAATCAGTTTTTATCTACTTATCAAATTATCAATTGAACCTATGTGACAATAACGTGGTACCACCAACCGATATCAATCACGTTGACAAATTTAATCTTTACTTAAAATGATATTCACTATCATACCATGAACTAGTGATAATTACTTATAGACAAGTAACCGTTTTAAAATCACATACACATTCGACTGGTACCACCAACGAAGAATCATATGCAACCAATATCGATTTTAATTAAATGAAAAGAATTAAAACCATCAAGATCACGGAACAACGATAATTAAATAAACCCTTTTAAATTAAAAATATAGCAATCACATTATCCGTCTAGTTTCATCAAGGTGGATGATTAAACAGTTAGCCACTCATGATCAATTCACAATAATCAAAGAAACGGAAAAGAAACATGAAGTACCAATTGTTTGAAGAAAATAATTTGCAAGACAATAATGTAGATACGATCTAGATGGGTGCCCGTAATATCTTCAATGAGTCCGCCTAAGTGAAACACTTGATTGGAGAAGGAAGAATCCTGATAGAGCAGCTCCTAGAAAGAGTTTGAATACCTCGAAATTCGTGCCTAGGGTTTATATTTATACCTCTTGAAAAATAAGGCTTTAAGTCGGCCGTTGACTTTTGTTGACCAGCCTCCCACTGCGGCGCAGTGGTCATGTGAAGGCCTCCACTGCGTCGCACCAAATATCACTGGAATTCCCTTCGTATGCAACATGGATGACTGCGGCGCAGTGGGCTCGTGCATGCCATCCACTGCGGCGCAGCCAAATATCTCTGCCAAATCTTCGCGTGCAAAATGGGTGATTGCGGCGCATTGGGCTCGTACACACCCACCACTGCGGCGCAGTCGTGCCCTACGACTTGTCTCTGTTGACTTGCTTGATCACTGCGGCGCGGTGATCCTCGATTACGACCACTGCTGCGCAGCCAAAACTCACTGGACAAAAGTCACTCGTGCATGAATAACCACTGCGGCGCAGTGGGCAAATGTGCATTTCCACTGCGTCGCAGTGGACACAAAGACTTCGACAACTTCGTTTTCAACTTTCAACTCGCCACTTTCATCATTTCTTTTGCATAAATCAACTCTCGACTTCATGAATTATTGTATTAGCCAATAGTCTTCCAAATGTGAGCCAAATGACTACGTAACCTGCTAAGCGCCTGAAACTACTAACAAACACCATAAACGCGCCAAATGCACACAAAGTAGACTTAAAACATATAAATAAATGGCCAATAATGACGTGGGTAATGGGTATAAATTAGTCACATCAGTCTTTTTGGGAGCTTTGGAGGTTGTTGAGGGATTATCAGCATACCAGCTCCAGTAGGGTTCTGTTTATATATGTCAGGGTACATAGAATATAGTACCTGTTTCATTGCTGGAGTGAGCACAACATACTTAGAATCAAATTGCACAGGGTCACAAGCAAGAATTTTATATACAGAGCTTGAAACCCTTGGGGAGAGAATGAATTGAGCACCTTCATGGAGGTACTTATCTTTTAGCTCGCATCTGAAGATCAGCGAGAGAAAATGTGCAAACGGCACTGAGTTTGACCGGTTCTTTATTGTGACCTTCCCCTTCAGGTCTTCAAAAATTACGCTGGCAAAGTCAATATTGCGACCATTTGCCAACGCATATATCATTTGCATTGAGCAGCAGTGGCTTGATCAAAAGAGCCACTGTTGCCACCAAGACATTGGATGACATGAGTGAACAGCAGCCTCCACACACCCGGCAGATACTTCTTTAAGGATTGTTGTGCACAGGTTGCGCTGGTTCCATGTTAGTCCCATACCCAATGGTTAACAACCATTCGTTCCACACTCCAGTGGGGACCAAATCAACATATGGATACTCTTCCGATTGTTTGGGAAGACGAAGAGCATCTCTCAGCGAGTCAACTAAGATGGAGATAGAGTGTTCTCCTTTCATTACTGTGCCAATAATGGTGCTACTAGAAACTTTAGTCACACGTCCACCAAAACTCCCTTAGGAGGTGGACACACATCTCCTTGGGATCACTGTAGATGGCCTTTCTAACAGGACATTCCATGATGAAGTCAAGCATTGAAAATTATCCTTGATTTTAGATGGGATCTCTTCAGATCCCAGATAGTTATTGGCCTTAATGACCAATTTGGAGGCTTGGAAAGACACTTGATTAGAAGGACAAATGCCTTCATTGTCATACACTTTGGATGTAAGATAGGAGAGATTTTCAGAGAGTTGATGTTCAGGAACGTTTCAGATGGGAAGCCATTTTAGATGAGAGTAAAGATGGAGAGGAAGAGGATGATATGAATGAGAATTTGAGAAGGATATTTTGAGAGAATAGAACATATTTGAGAGAGTTTGAGAGAATTTGAAAGTTTGAGAGAAAGAAATGAACGTAAAAGATGGAGAAGAGGAAGAGATTTGTATATATATGGCATGGATATGGGCCCTATAAGTGCAAAAAGTGAGTCGTCGCACATACTCTCTTTCATACGTGGCATATAAAATGTTATTTTATTTAAAAAATTGTATATATGTACGTATGTGGGTTGTATGATGTGACCACTTGAAGCACGATTTCAACTGTACTCGAGTACATACGGCGTGTACAGTGTACAAGTTGCCCATTTGAGAGAAATTGAGGTAACCGTTTGAGATATATATATAATAAAATTAACAAAATACGTAGTGAATACACTAGGATAATTAGAGGTATCCACTGAAGAGTCACTCTTTTGTTAAAGAAATGGTTACCAAGTTTTTAGTCAGCAACTCAAAAAAAAAGAGAGGTAATTGCTGACTAACTTTATACAATTTTTGGCAAATTG
>NW_025215600.1:0-11974 GCF_010389155.1 Erigeron canadensis | reverse complement strand
AAATGTTACCCCATCGGGTTCCATTTGCTGTTGTGCGACCACCAACCACCCGCTAACTACCTCTTGCCACCGGTGCTTACCATTTCCGGCCGCCGCCGCTGATTCTTTTCATTGCGGCCGCCGCTGATTCTATTTTATATTGTTAAGCAATAGTTTGTTACTAATCGTTGTAGGATTAAAAAATTGAGATCTTGTTGGTATGACTTAAATAAGAAAAAGGGTGGTTGGGAAAAAAATTTGATCGGAGTTGAAATTTACAGATTAGGTAGAAAGACTTTGGGAAAGAAGATAAATGAATTTGATTGTTGTTGGTAAGCAGCCCACATCAGTGGATCAATACATCACAGATTTTATTATCTCATTATTATATATTATATTAGAATATTAAAGTACTATTAGTATTATATTATCAGTATACCGTGGTAACATCCATGAATTTGACCCGTTGACTTTAAGTGTCATGTTATGAATTATAGTAGTTAAATGACTAATTGTATACTCAATGAGCCGGTTGACGGTGTGCTAGATGTAATGTCGTGGGTTTTGAACTAATTAGTTATGTTGACGGGT
Organism: Erigeron canadensis; assembly: GCF_010389155.1. Taxonomy (NCBI): domain Eukaryota; kingdom Viridiplantae; phylum Streptophyta; class Magnoliopsida; order Asterales; family Asteraceae; genus Erigeron; species Erigeron canadensis. Next base: position 11,404 of record NW_025215600.1, on the reverse strand, counting down.
CAACCCATGGATCAAAGTCTTGACCCATGACCCACCTTAGTCAACCCAACCCCCCACCACCTTATCCTTTCCTTCCCTTATTCTTCTTATCTCTCTCTTCTTTACTCCCAAGAACACACTCTCCTTTCACTCTCTCTCTCTAATTTAATTCATAGTTCATGGAAATTCAAGCTTAGTTAATGCAAGAATAATAAATCTTATCACCATTTTAACTTCATATCAAAAACTTGGGTTCCAAAGTGTAAGAATGACCTCATTTGAATCAAATTCGGGTTTGAGGATTTGTGAAGCTTTGGTAAGTAATTCTACTCTATGACCTTCACTTCATGTTAGTAAATGTACTATAGTTGTGCCAAAACATTTTCGGGTCACAAATCGGGTCAAAAGTCGAATTAGGGTTTGTCTAGGGTAGTAATGGGTTAAACGATTTGAACTTGAGTTTGTGTTTTGAAGAAAGATTTTAAAGTGGGTTTGGGTTATTCATGTGTAAAATGCTTAATTATGCTTCATATTGAGTTTTGATGCTTCACAAATCGATTTTGGGTGTCAAAAATGAGTTGGGTAGTTTTGGTGTGTTTAGGTCGAAATGGGTTGCTGATGCTGAACTGGGTGAGCTGCTGCGCAGCTAGTTAAGCTGCTGCGCAGCTTCACAATTCTGTTTTTCAGCTGCTGCGCAGCTAGTTAAGCTGCTGCGCAGCTTCGCGAGTCTGTTTTTCAGCTGCGGCGCAGCGATAAGTTGCGGCGCAGTTGGGGGCTTAAATCACTTAACTTTTTCCTAGCTTTAGTTCTAACATCCTAGGATCGTCCCGACCTTTCCGGAATGTACTCTTATGACCTTATTGGTGCCTACACATGACAAACGAGTCGTTTAAAGTTGGGTGTCCTCTTTGGAACCTAATTCAAGACATTAACATAAACTAAATACATATAACTTATGTTTGAGAATGAGGCGACCTTGGGGCGACTTCATTTTGGTTACAAACTATTACATGACCTCCCTAACGACCATGTTGGGTCCCGAAAGTCTTTCAAAGCCATAAAGTAAAGCTAAAACCTAGTTAGAGAATCGTCTTTGGTGAATAATGCATGTCTTGTATACATTACTAGGTTGTGGACGCGTGGAGCACTATAATCACCTATAATCTCATCTTAATTCGATATTAGCCTCTTTTGCCAATCAAGGTGAGTTCGTATCTCCCTACTCTATTGAGATTCGGGCTGAAAAGTGTACATTGTGTGTTTATTTGTTTGAATTAGTTGTTTGTTGATGAATGATGAAGATTGATGGATCATTGAAATGTTTTGTGTATGTTGGTATTGAGAAAGGTTATATTTAGATTAGATGTACATACATGGAAGTCGACTTCGCGTTCAAAAGGTTTGAGATGTGGAGGGTTAGCCGCTGGTACACCTGTATACAAACATCGAGGACTCTTTGAAAGCAAGCCCTCTCAAGTGTATGTATGTATAGTTTCATCATATTGTTGGTTATTGGATGTTGGATTGATGGATTGTTGTGCTTGCATTGTGTTGGTTGCTTGAGATGATTTGGTTGTCTGTTGAGACAAATGTGTTCATCCAGGTATAGACGTATACACTGGTGTTGGTCATCCGGGTTATAGACGTATATTCGCCGACGTTTTTGAGATGCCACAATGGTCATGGTGATGACCTGTGAGTATCGTTGCATAGATGGCATAATGGCCCTACATATATATGTATTTTGGTTTGGCATGCATATCATTCACATCATGGCATTGACATTGCATTGATTGTTCTTATACGTTTGTTATATAGTGATGCAATGGTTGGATGACGTGTAGACTACTTGTATGTGATAATTGTTCTTGTTTTTATGATATGTGGTTATGGTCGGTGGTTCATCTTGGGCCACCACTACGAACTCACCAACCTCGTGTTGACTTGTAGAACACTTTTCAGGTAATCAGGTGGTTCAAGGATGTGATGCATGATCTGGTGTAGCTTTTGGTTTCGGGCATGGACTTTATGGATCAAGGATTCATTCGCCACTTTTGGATTAATGCTTAGGATCGATAGCCATCTCTAGAATTCTCTTTTGTAAACTTTGATGGTCATTTGCTCCTTGTGCATTGTTTGAATATTTGACTTGTCGTGGATTCACCGAATTCATTAATGTCATTTAGTTGCCTACGATAATCCCTCCTTGTGCTATATGATTTCCGTAATATTTCGAGCCCTAGCTCGGGGTGTTACAGAATGGTGGCCCATGCGAGGTCGTAGAGAATTAGGTGGTTTGACCTAGACTACGGCTTAAGTTAAAACTCTTCATATAGCATGCATGGCTAGGAATTTTGTGTGCAACTTGATTTTGTGAACCTAGAAAGTGTACATTGGGAGTTCGTAGTTGAGACCAATTATGTGATGACTTGAGTACGATATGGTTTGGTTTGAGTTTGATTGTGATTGAGATGGATTGTTGTTTGATAATAGTTGTTGATTTAGGGCGAGGTGAAGTTATGGCGTTAACTTGATGTAACATTGTGGCAACCCTAAAAGAGCGTGATCAACTATTTATGGTCACCCGATGTTATAGCAATTTAATGACATCACGGGTTGCGCACGCTTGGTTTAAAGCATAATAAGGAATCGATATGCTTTTTGGGAAGTTGATTGAGTGGAGGGTTAGCCGCCGGTACACCCTGTACACAAACTCGATCAGTAACTAGAAAGCATATTGGATTCGGATTATACTTTGAACCATCCGTGCTAGATTATAGGATTGTATGATAAATGATTGTAGTGAGCTCAGTATGGTAAGTAATAATTTCTCCCTAGAAATCTATCGCTTTTGCCTTAGCTTAATGGTATGAAATGTGTATGTTATGTCGACTTGAGGGCATTGACAACTTGTGGACTAACATGTGAGTATTGAGACTAACTTTCGGGTCAACGCCTTGCTTGTTTTATAGAAATGGTAAGACCAAGAAGAGCTGGAACTAACTATAGGGCTAACTCGGAAGAACCTCAACCGGAAGCTCAACCGGAAGTGCAAGGAGGTAGAGGTAGGGGCCGGGGTGTAGAGGTCGTGGTGGAGGACGAGGTAGGGGCCGAGGTAGGGGTCGTGTGGTGAGGCTCCCAGGCCTAATGGCGGATGTGATTGCTCAAACGGTCACCAATATCATGCGACTATTGTTGCCCAAGTCCAAGCAACTCTTGATGGGAACAATGGGGTACAACCTAATGAGCATCAAAATGTTGGAAACCCGGAAAATGTGAATGATGAGGGTGCTCAATCTCATGTTGTAGTAGAAGAAGAAGAAGAAGAACTCGAAAGAGCGGATAACTATAGGGCTAGGTATAACCAACAGGAGTGTACCGCCAAGGTTGTCAATTCAAAGATTTCAAGAATTGTGGGGCACCGGAGTTTGATGGGTTGGGTGGGCCCGTGGAATGTATAAAATGGTTTGAGAGGATTGAAGCGGTGATTGAAAGGAGTCATTGTACTTATGATGACCGAATTTATTATGCCTCCGGTATGTTCAAGGAGGATGCTTTAAGTTGGTGGAACCAAGAGAAGGCCTTGGGTCGGGCCACAATTTGGAATGGGCCGACTTCAAGAACAAAGTGAAAGAGAAATTTTGCCCACCTTATGAGCTCCAAAACTTGACCATCGAGTTTGTCCATCTCAAAATGGACGGGGCCGACTACAAGGGCTATGTTAGACGATTCCAAGAGTTGTCTACCCTTGTTCCTCACCTAGTGAGCACCGAGTCTCGGGCCATTGAGAAGTTTGTTTGGGGTTTGACTCAACAAGTCGTTCTCTCATCAATCCGGTCATGCCTACTTCCATGGTCGAGGCTATTAACCGTGCCGGTAGTGTTACCGAAGACTTGTTAAGAAGTGGAGTTTTGAGTAAATCATCATCATCATCATCAAAAAGAAAGGAGGGGGGAAACAAGTGGTCCAAGGAAGATGGGGAGGTTTGACTCCAAGAATGCTAATCGGGGTAGGGTGATGGCGGCGGTGGAGCCGGTGAAGAAGCCTTATGTGGGGCCCCACCCACATTGTGGAAGATGCAATAGACACCACCCCGCCAATGTTCAATGTGGGGCATGAATTGTAACCGTTTGGGGCATATGGCGAAAGAATGTAGGGCACCAAGGGTGGGTACGGGTCCGCTCAATGTAGCTCCTATTCAAGCTCTTCCTCCTCAAGGCAATCAAAGAAGAGGCGAATGTTATGTGTGCGGTAGCCCAAATCATTACCGTAACAATTGTCCTCAATGGGTGGGACAACAAGTTCAAGTGGCCGTTCACCCCAATCAACTACAAATTGCCGGGCCTAACCAAAAACGGGGACAACAAGGTCACCAAGCGCAACCCCGTGGCCGAGCCTTTGCGGTCAATGCAAATGAGGCCCGTAATGATCCCAATGTTGTTGCAGGTACCTTTCTTCTTAATGGTCATTATGCAACGGTTTTATTTGATTCCGGAGCCGATTATAGTTTTGTGTCCTCTCGTTTATCCTTTGATTGATGTGCATCCGTGTGCCCTAAACTATGTACTCGATATAGAAACGGTAAATGGCACCTTAGCAAAACTTAGTCAAATACTTCGTGATTGTATTTTGACTCTAAACGACATCGAATTCTACATCGACCTTATGCCTTTTGAAATCGGTAGCTTTGACGTTATTGTGGGAATGGATTGGTTAACGGCGGTAAATGCAATATTGATTGTGGGGAGAGGGTTGTTAAAATACCGTTGTCTAGCGGTAAAATTCTTAGAGTTCAAGGTGAATTGAAACTTGATTCTCTAAATTCTAAAGTCTTTAGTGCTACCATCTCAAAGGTAGAATTGAAGACTGTTCCTATTGTTTGTGAATTCTCTGATGTTTTCCGGAAGAATTACGGGATTACCCCCATCTCGTGAACTTGACTTTCGTATCAATCTTATTCCGGGAGCCGCACCCGTGGCAAAAGCTCCTTATAGACTTGCCCTCACTGAAATGCAAGAACTCGAAGCTCAACTTAAGGAACTTCAAGAGAAAGGTTTCATCCGTCCTAGTCAATCTCCTTGGGGTGCTCCCATTCTCTTGTCAAGAAGAAAGACGGGTCGTTTAGAATGTGTATAGACTATCGGGAGTTGAATAAGCTTACGGTGAAGAATCGATATCCTCTTCCTCGAATCGATGACCTTTTTGACCGACTTCAAGGTGCCAAGCACTTTTCAAAATCGATCTCCGCTCGGGTTATCATCAACTCCGGGTTCATGATGATGACATTCATAAAACGGCTTTCCGAACTCGGTATGGGCACTTTGAATTCACCGTTATGCCTTTCGGGTTGACCAATGCACCAGCAGTATTCATGGATTTGATGAAACGGGTGTGTCGCCCTTTCTTGGACAAGTCCGTCATTGTCTTTATTGACGACATACTTGTTTATTCTAAAACGAAGGAAGAACATGCCGAACACTTGCGAGAAGTACTCGAGTTGTTAAGAAAGGAGAAATTGTATGCTAAATTCTCCAAGTGTGAGTTTGGTTAGAGAAGGTTCACTTCCTTGGTCACATGGTAAGCAAAGACGGTATTCACGTTGACCCAAGTAAGATCGAAGCGGTTAAGAATTGGAGGAGACCCGAAACACCTTCCGAAATCCGTCAATTCCTTGGATTGGCGGGTTACTATAGAAGATTTATCGAAAATTTCTCCCGCATTGCACAACCTCTTACACTCTTGACTCAAAAGGAACGGAAATTCGAATGGGGCAATAGACAAGAACAAGCCTTCCAAACTCTTAAGAACATGTTGTGTGAAGCACCCATTCTAACCCTTCCCGATGGAGTTGAAGATTTTGTAGTATTGTGATGCTTCGGGGCAAGGATTGGGTTGTGTCCTTATGCAAAGGGGCAAAGTTATTGCATACGCCTCCCGCCAATTGAAGGTGCACGAGAAGAACTATCCGACACACGACTTAGAATGGGAGCGGTAGTATTTGCTTTGAAGTGTTGGAGGCATTATCTCTATGGCACCAAGTGCGTGATTTATACCGATCACAAAAGCCTACAAACATTTTTAATCAAAGTGAATTGAACATGAGACAAAGACGTTGGCTTGAACTCCTTAGTGACTATGATTGTGACATCCGTTATCATCCGGGTAAGGCCAATGTGGTAGCCGATGCCTTGAGCCGGAAGGAACGAGTTAAACCAAGACGTGCTAGGGTTATGAGCCTCACGGTAGGACCAAACATTCGCGATCAAATCATTGCGGCTCAAGTACAAGCCACTCGACCAGAAAACTTTGGTAATGAGAATTTGGATGGTATGGAGCAACAATTCGATAGGAAGAGTGATAATGGGCTCTATTTAGTTGGAAGGCTCTGGGTTCCCATTTTCGGCAATCTAAGAACTCTTCTCATGCATGAAGCTCATCGATCACCTTATTCGGTCCACCCGGGTCGGATAAGATGTATTTTGATTTAAGAGATTTCTATTGGTGGCCGGTATGAAGCGAGATGTGGCTAGGTATGTGAGTGAGTGCCTTACTTGCTTACAAGTGAAAGCCGATCATAAGAAGCCACCCGGATTATTAGTGCAACCCGAGGCCCCCGAATGGAAATGGGAACACATTGCAATGGACTTCATAACGAAGTTACCGAAGACAAGAAGTGGTCGCGATACAATTTGGGTGATAGGATCGGTTAACGAAGTCGGCTCATTTCGTGGCCATTCGTGAAACCGATGGTGTTGACACCTTAGCTCGTTTGTACATCAAGGAAGTGGTGTCTAAACATGGAGTTCCGGTTTCTATCATCTCCGATAGAGATTCCCGGTATAACTCGAATTTATGGAGGGCCTTTCATCGTGCAATGGGTACGCGACTAAATATGAGCACGGCGTTTCATCCTCAAACGGATGGGCAAACCGAAAGAACAATACAAACGCTTGAAGATGTTAAGGGCATGTGCCATTGATTTTAGTGGGAGTTGGGAAGATCACTTGCCTTTGGTGGAATTTTCATACAACAATAGTTATCATGCCACCATCCAAATGGCGCCTTTTAGAGCTTTATATGGTAGGGTTGCCGATCTCCTTAGCTGGGCGGAGATCGGTGAAAGCCAACTCATTGGACCGGAGATTGTGGTGGAAACAACAAAGGTGATCTACCAAATCAAGGAGAGATTGCAATTGGCCCGTGAAAGAAAGAAAAGAAGTATGCCGATGTGAGGCGGCGACCGCTAGAGTTGAAGCGGGGGATTATGTATTGTTGAAGGTGTCGCCATGGAAGGGTGTTATCCGTTTTGTGAAGAGAGGCAAACTCGGGCCAAGGTATATCGGTCCTTTTAAGATTATTGAACGGGTTGGGAAGGTTGCTTATCGGTGGAATTGCCACAAGAACTTGGGGGAGTACATGATGTCTTCCACATTTGCAACCTACGCAAATGCTTGGCGGACCCGACACAACATGTGCCTATGAATGAAATTCGGGTGGATAAGAATTTAAATTTTGTGGAGGAGCAGTAGAGATCCTGGACCGTCAAACCAAAAAGCTCAAGAACAAGCGTTATACCATTGTTAAGGTTAGATGGAATGCTAGACGCGGAGCCGAGTTCACTTGGGAGCGTGAGGATCATATGAAGTCAAGTACCCGGATTTGTTTAATAATTAGTGTTCTATTAGATTTCGGGACGAAACTTTTATCGGGGGAATAATGTAACATCCATGAATTTTGACCCGTTGACTTTAAGTGTCATGTTATGAATATAGTAGTTAAATGACTAATTGTATACTCAATGAGCCGGTTGACGGTGTGCTAGATGTAATGTCGTGGGTTTTGAACTAATTAGTTATGTTGACGGGTCAACCCATGGATCAAAGTCTTGACCCATGACCCACCTTAGTCAACCCAACCCCCACCCACCTTATCCTTCCTTCCCTTATTCTTCTTATCTCTCTCTTCTTTACTCCCAAGAACACACTCTCCTTCACTCTCTCTCTCTAATTAATTCATAGTTCATGGAAATTCAAGCTTAGTTAATGCAAGAATAATAAATCTTATCACCATTTTAACTTCATATCAAAAACTTGGGTTCCAAAGTGTAAGAAATGACCTCATTTGAATCAAATTCGGGTTTGAGGATTTGTGAAGCTTTTGGTAAGTAAATTCTACTCTATGACCTTCACTTCATGTTAGTAAATGTATCTATAGTTGTGCCAAAACATTTTCGGGTCACAAATCGGGTCAAAAGTCGAATTAGGGTTGTCTAGGGTTAGTAATGGGTTTAACCGAATTTGAACTTGAGTTTGGTGTTTTGAAGAAAGATTTTAAAGTGGGTTTGGGTTATTCATGTGTAAACATGCTTAATTATGCTTCATATTGAGTTTTGATGCTTCACAAATCGATTTTGGGTGTCAAAAATGAGTTATGGGTTAGTTTTGGTGTGTTTAGGTCGAAATGGGTTGTGATGCTGAACTGGGTGAGCTGCTGCGCAGCTAGTTAAGCTGCTGCGCAGCTTCACAATTCTGTTTTTCAGCTGCTGCGCAGCTAGTTAAGCTGCTGCGCAGCTTCGCGAGTCTGTTTTTCAGCTGCGGCGCGCAGCGATAAGTTGCGGCGCAGTTGGGGGCTTAAATCACTTAACTTTTCCTAGCTTTAGTTCTAACATCCTAGGATCGTCCGACCTTTCCGGAATGTACTCTTATGACCTTATTGGTGCCCTACACATGACAAACGAGTCGTTTAAAGTTGGGTGTCCTCTTTGGAACCTAATTCAAGACATTAACATAAACTAAATAAACATATAACTTATGTTTGAGAATGAGGCGACCTTGGGGCGACTTCATTTTGGTTACAAACTATACATGACCTCCCTAACGACCATGTTGGGTCCGAAAGTCTTTCAAAGCCATAAAGTAAAGCTAAAATCTAGTTAGAGAATCGTCTTTGGTGAATAATGCATGTCTTGTATACAACTAGGTTGTGGACGCGTGGAGCACTATAATCACCTATAATCTCATCTTAATTCGATATTAGCCTCTTTTGCCAATCAAGGTGAGTTCGTATCTCCCTACTCTATTGAGATTCGGGCTGAAAAGTGTACATTGTGTGTTTATTTGTTTGAATTAGTTGTTTGTTGATTGAATGAAGATTGATGGATGAATCATTGAAATGTTTTTGTATGTTGGTATTGAGAAAGGTTATATTTAGATTAGATGTACATACATGGAAGTCGACTTCGCGTTCAAAAGGTTTGAGATGTGGAGGGTTAGCCGCTGGTACACCCTGTATACAAACATCGAGGACTCTTTGAAAGCAAGCCTCTCAAGTGTATGTATGTATAGTTTGATCATATTGTTGGTTATTGGATGTTGGATTGATGGATTGTTGTGCTTGCATTGTGTTGGTTGCTTGAGATGATTTGGTTGTCTGTTGAGACAAATGTGTTCATCCAGGTATAGACGTATACACTGGTGTTGGTCATCCGGGTTTATAGACGTATATTCGCCGACGTTTTTGAGATGCCACAATGGTCATGGTGATGACCTGTGAGTATCGTTGCATAGATGGCATAATGGCCCTACATATTATATGTATTTTGGTTGGCATGCATATCATTCACATCATGGCATTGACATTGCATTGATTGTTCTTATACGTTTGTTATATAGTGATGCAATGGTTGGATGACGTGTAAGACTACTTGTATGTGATAATTGTTCTTGTTTTTATGATATGTGGTTATGGTCGGTGGTTCATCTTGGGCCACCACTACGAACTCACCAACCTCGTGTTGTTGTAGAACACTTTCAGGTAATCAGGTGGTTCAAGGATGTGATGCATGATCTGGTGTAGCTTTGGTTTCGGGCATGGACTTTATGGATCAAGGATTCATTCGCCCACTTTTGGATTAATGCTTAGGATCGATAGCCATCTAGAATTCTCTTTTGTAAACTTTGATGGTCATTTGCTCCTTGTGCATTGTTTGAATATTTGACTTGTCGTGGATTCACCGAATTCATTAATGTCATTTAGTTGCCTACGATAATCCCTCCTGTGCTATATGATTTCCGTAATATTTCGAGCCCTAGCTCGGGGTGTTACAACAGTACTCATAATTTAGTTCGTAAATAAAAACTTATAATAATGTTTAATAAAGGGTTAGTATTGTTTTTGTTATAATTTTATCCAATACATTTATCTTAATTCCATTGAATTGGTTAAACCAAACACATATACTTTTCTACTTCAATTCCAATTCTTCAAATTTCAATTCCTTGACAGATTCCCATTCCTTTAAAAAACACTCCGCGAACAAACGCCCTTGGGTTTTTTGAGGGTTAGTTCGACTTAAATAGTGATAAAAATCGGTTTTGATCTCGGCCGAACAGCGGCGCTAGTGGGCTGAGCAGCGGCGCTAGTCCTGGCTTTCAATGGGCTACGGCTGTGGTGACTGAGGGAGCGCGTGGTGAGACCAGGCATTGGTGTGCAAGAGCGGAGCTGGTGGCTGCTGAACATGTTCTTGCATCTTAGTTGGCTTCCGAATCACTTCCTTGTGTCTTCTAATTTAAGGCTCCTTCTTGAGTCACTTAAGGTCATTTATCCTGTGTCACTCTTCAGGAAACCTGCATAAACAGTCATCAATAAGTACCAATTGTTCCGGATAATAACTTATTTAGCATAGAATGAAGCCTTTCTTAGGGGTTTTGTATCACAAATTGGACGCTCATCACCGTCCCGTGACACGAACGTTAAAAAAAAAAAAAGTGAATACTAATTTAAATTTGTTTAGTGAAGTTTTAACTAATCTTCTAATACATGAAGTGCCTTTATTATTTCTTTAGATCTAAATCATAGGTCATAATAGAATTATGTAATTGTGAAATATGTGCAGGGGGAAAGGGTTTCCTTGTATATCAATAGCTCCTCTAATAAACTGGTAGCATGCCCGGAGTATTATCAGTTAATGTCACGTACAAATGAACTCTTTCGACCGTATCTTGATGATGTTGATAAAGGGGAACATGTACCCTTGAAATACAAATGCATGAGGAGGAAGAATATTGGAAATCATGTGTAGCGCAAAGAAGAGGTTGAATGGCTAATAACGACACTATACCAATTACTAACTACCAAAAGAAACATGATTTTAGGATTGAAGTCATAGGCCGGTTGCGCCTGATCATGTCATCAGAAAGGTGATCAATGTGAATTGTGCGCTGTTTCTTGTAGGCATTGAATTCAAGCCCGTGAGCACGTAAGTTCATTGGAACATGTGTTTGTTCACTTGCATCATCTCAATTTAGGGAATAAAAATTCTCTTATAGAGTAAATCAACATATGAGAAATATTAAGCTCCAGTTTTGGTATTTGTACAGGAGGAAGATGTAATTTGGAGGCTCGTGAGATCAAGGTGGATATGCAA
>NW_025215599.1:0-13639 GCF_010389155.1 Erigeron canadensis | reverse complement strand
GATGAACGCGATGGGGAAAAAACAAAAATTAAAAGTCGTCCAAAATTATAATCGAATTGGATCTCTAATGAAAGAGGACGAATTTTAAGACTACCCCGCTTTTTGTTTCGTCTAACGATTTACGTTTGTGAATAGAACATTTTAAATGATTTGGGTGATTTTCTTATTTAATGAAAGAGAGAGAAATATAAGAAATGAGGGTCCATAATTGTTCTCGCGTTCTTTTTATTTGTGAGTTCTCAAATAACCCTTCCTCTGTGAAGTAATATCCGCAATATCATGCATCTCTGGAGACTCACTAAGACCTGACAACACAGAAATTTCAAGGTTAATTAGTTAATATATATCCCAATAAATCTTTCAAATTTCTTCTTAGTTACGAATTCAATAAAATCAGTGAAATGTGATACGTAGGTTCACAAATGTCTTGAAGGGAGTAATGCACAATGTTTCAAAGTGAATGCATGTCTTGAGGGAGTAATGCACAATGGTTTCAAAGTGAATGCAAGAACTCGATTCTTGACACCAAAGGTCACATATGCTGTAAACCTTGTCTTTAATCATAATGTTGCGGATCCTGGGGTGCATATACCCTTTAAATTCAAAGTGGGTGCCGAGAGTCCTATTCAAATCTATGTATTTCACTTGCAAGAGAAGATGGATGGCAAATGATAGAACTGTGCCAATTTACGAGCTGCAAAAGAGAATATTTTTGTGTTTGAGTTCTTGCCACTCTTCACGATCACTTCCTCGAGCATTGACTATGTTCTTGAAGGAATTGAATTTCGGCCGGTTGAGTATATATGTAAGTTGAAAAAGTAAATGTATTTGCACATATACATTCATTTCATTCTTGTTAATGATACGCCCGGCTTAGTGTTGATCCAATTGTCGACAGGTGCCTGAAAAGGTTGTGAAGAAGTATGCTTGACAAAGTAAATGTATATGCACATTCATTTATGCTAGAAGTTGACATAAAATCAAAGTTAACATTCATGTGAACAATTTTGAGTCTAAACAGTCTGTTAACCAAACCAACAAGCATGCCATATTTGGACTAAAATCAAACTTATCAAAAATCAATAACTTGTTTATAACCACTATTGTTTAAAACTAATTGAAATCAAGTTCCACGAATTAGTTGTGCATTCAAAGCATCAAATAAATAAGCAACTTTTCAGAACTAAAATTCAAATCCACACTTCCACGTCTATGAACATGTAGTGACTCAGTTCCCCCATGCGAAGAACTGATCAATTAGTCATCGACTCGTAAGTCCTTAACCAACACTATCCTTACACACATCACGTAACATCATCATCTAGCACAAAATAAACCTCATATATTACGAAACATAATAATTCTAAACCAAATCATTATATATACACTGACTTTTCAAGTCTTGGTTATTAAAACCATTTATTGAACCACTTGTACCAAATCCATTAGTATTTTTATCACCAATATTAACTCTGAATTCCCGTTTCAAGTGTCCAGTTTTACCACACTTCTAACAAGTCAATTTAGTCTTATTAATGGGATCATATTGTTAATTCCTTGATGTTTACTTTCTATCATAATATCCGATGGACTTTCATGTTCCACCTTATTGATAGAAGACGTATCAGCAACATTGTTGCTAGCAACATTGTTGCTATTTGGCTTGATCTTGCGCTCTGAGGATTTCTCACTACGCAAATGACTGCCCAACTCAACAAGTTAACTCATTTTTGTGTTTCAAAGAATGTTTAAATTCTTTCCAAAAGGAAGGAGTTTATCAATGACAATACAGACTTGAATAGTCTGGTCCATGTTCATTTTATACTGTGGAATTGACCAAGTATGCGAATGAGCTAATTGTATTATTCCATGACCGGTCTAGTATCGACCATCTTGTAATTATTAAAATTATTCGCTAGGAACTTTTACTAGAGGCATCCTCAGACATATACTTGGTCTCTAAAGAGTCCCATAGTTCTTTAGCAAATGCATGGTTTTCGTAAATATCAAGAGAGAATCAGTCATACAATTGAGGATTAAACCTCGAGCTATGTAGTCATCATTATCCCATTTGCTCCTTTTTCGAATGTCATCAATAGTACATCATCACCAGTATCTTCAGGACAAGGAGTGCTCAACGCATAAACCCGTTCATGGTGGTGAGGAAGAAGTGCATCATCTTTTGCCATCTCCGAAAATCCATTCCTTCAAACTTATCAAGTTTGGAGAATTAGCTGTCATATGCTTCATTGTAGCCGCCATTGATTTCACCAATTGTTTTTTTTTATTGTTAGAGATAATATATATAGTTGCGAGGAGGAGGAGAGGAGAATCCGTATAACAAGAAATCAATGACCGGATATCTTTTTATATCGTGATATCACTTTCCAAAAACAACAATTCGACCTATATGTCTGGGTTACACGAATTTTGTTTTGGGATAATACAAAGAGCAATGTTCTTGATTTTGGCAGAAATCAAGAACCCGTTCGCTATATAGTATTTCGCGTTTTGTGTGTTTCCTTATGTATAATTTTCTCTTATAGAGACACCCTATTATGCATCTTATTAATGCATTAATTCAAAAGGTTATTTCCTTGATCTTTTATGAATACTAATATGTAACAAAGAAAATTAGATACTTGTTTTCTTTTTGTGTGATTTTTTCTGTGAATCAATTCTGTAAATGAATTCTCAACTATATATAGACGATTCAAGATTTAGAAAATCTTTACAGAATCTTTTCAAGATTTAGTGTATCTTTACAGAATTTTTTCTAATTCGATATTTTTACTAAATCTTTTAAGAATCTTTACAAAATTTTTCAAGATTTATAGAATCTTTTCAAAATTTGGAGAATATTTATAAAATCTAATCAAGATTTAGAGAATCTTTATAAAATCTATTTAAGATTTAGAGAATCTTTTTAAAATCTTTTCAAGATTGATATTTTTACAAAATCTATTTAAGATTTATAGAATCTTAGAATATTTATAATAACTATGGATCAAGGAAAACCCTTTTGGGTCTGGGATGTTATTTACTTAATGGGTGTACACTTCGTACCTCCTAACCCATTATCAAGTTCATAACATATCCCTCAATTACACTAAATTAAAAACAATACATCTATAAAAATTTAGGTATTCTAGTTATTATCTCTTATAATGTTTTTGTTTTTCTCCATTGTTATGCATATTCATTTTCTTTGTCTTTCATTTGCATTGAATGATATTCAAAACATTACCCCAGGTCTTCTCCTCTTAAATCTCTTGTTTGGCCTGCTCTAAAGACCTACCCCAGTTAATTAACATGTTGTTTAATGTTTTTTGGTGTTTGAAAAGCTTGTCCATATCATGTCACTTTAATGTAAATTTATGAAGTTATCTTGGTAGACCGGAACTTTTTGGGTAAATGATCAATTATTTGAATACAACATGGATTCCAAGATAAACCAAAGATTGAGGACAAGAATTTTGTGGAAATGCAGCCGTACACACAATCATTAAGAAGCTCTGATTCTCCTTGGCAAGGGTTCAACAATTTAAGTATGTGGAAACATTCAGAGAGTGCATTATTATATTGATAATTAATAATTATTAATTTAAAGATATTCATATATTACTTTCTAAATTTTCGTTTTTAAAATCCATTTTTAATTGATGTTGACACATTAAACTAAATACTTGTCAAGTGCATTGTTTTGAATTAAAGATTGTTCAATATACATGATTTTAGATTTCTCACTATAAAATGCCCAAGGATAAGTTTTAAAATCACATCAACTATGACTTCTAAACTAAAGGTGTTAAAAAAACAACCATGAGTCCATGACGAATCAACAACAAAAATGTTATACAAGTATAAGATAGATTATCAAGGTGTACCAAACAAATTTGGTGCAGTGGTTGACAAAACTTTTGATCTGAAAGTTAGTCAAACTACAATATAAACACTCTCAAAAGATCATTGAACACTTCGCAACTTTTTGTTACAATACGAGATATAATGCGTCAACTCTTACATGCGATGAGAAAGTTTAAAGATGAACTCAATTTAGATTCCAAGTTTCAAAACAACTAGTGACTATAGCTTCATTTTTTACTAGACAATGTTAAAACTTTGAAATATTAAAAAATTATTAATTTATAGTTTTATTGGGACTAATATTTACATTAGGGTTTCAAAAAAGTTATTATCTTATTATTTTATTGATTGGGGTCCGATTTTATACTGGTCCCAAGTTGGGACCGGACAAATTATTAGTTATATCGAGGTTATAATTTATCGAGTATTAAATTATAAAGGTTCTACTGTACCTCTAAAATTAACTTTTAACTTCACATATCAAGTTAAACAATTTGTGATTGTAAAAAAGAGTGAATCATTTTATAATTGGTCTTTTATTTTGTTTTATCAAATATTTTTACTCATCACAAACTATACATTATCGTTCTAATATCAAATGTTTTAGTCTTCGCAATGTATTTTTGCAAACTCGGTCAACAATGTATGTGTAACTACTAATTTTGCAAACTCAGTGACTTTGAGCTCTTTTGCTGCTAAACGGATGGATGGGCTTATGCTTGAGAAGATGCAATCATTGCGGACTTTATATAAGGTCCAAACGACCAAACGTAAGAGAGTATGATCAGGTTGAAATACCTACATTTTCGGGGACCAATTTTATATTTATTTTCTTTTAAATGCCATATCCATATATGTTATCAATATCCATATAATGTTATCAAAATGTTAAAAAATATATATATAATGTTATCAATCAGTCATTCACATACCACCTTAAATTTCTGGAAAGAAATTACGTTTATATTGGAATAACTTTATAGTTAGGGAATCTATTAATTTTTGCATATTCTTTTGGATTTTCAAGTCTTCGATGGTAAGTAAAGTGAGACTTGAAATTAGGCTTTTATTAGTGTCCCATTTTCCCGCCGTATGCTAGAAATTAATCGAAGATTCCTTAGCTGTCCATTTTTATTTCCACCACCGGCCATCACCATAATATGTTTGGCACCTTCTCCATCTCTGCATCAAATCAAATATAACATATTTTTCTTATATAAAGTTAGTCAAATATTATTTATCAAATATATGGAGTAAAAAACAAGTAACTTAACTACAGATTTCATTAAACTAATTGTAAGATTTTTTTTATTTTTCTTTCTGGAAGGCAAGAGTAATAAAACTTTAGTAGTGCTAAACTTTTAATATTTCCCTTACTATCATCTTATATAGTAGCTATATTTCCATTTGAATTTTTCTACTTTGATTTACTTTTCATGTTTATCTTACTTTGATTTATTTTCCATTTTCAATCTCAAGATCCTTTTTTTTTAGTTATTTGTGTTAAATGTATCAAGTACTGAATGTATAAATAATATTCATATTTATTAGTAAATAGATAATTGACGGTTATTTTTTTTTGATATTAATTAAAAAACACAAAATTTGACTAAATACATTAAGTTCTTATTATAAATATATATGCAAAAAAAATAAATAAAAATGGGCCTTACTTTGATTTACTTTTCAATCAACGTAAAATCATTTCTATCTTTCATAAGTTGATTTGCTTGTGAGCTCGACTCACTAAAACTCTGACTCAAGTTGAACCTAACAAGCAATTTCGAATCAAGTCGAGCATAAATAAGCTTCGGGTGACTCCAATCTTAACAGGAAGCTAGATAATAAATGAGTTCAAACCCGAACTCAATACACCAAACTTGATTAGAGCTCAACAATTTTTTAGTTTTTAAATAAATTGCATTATCTAGAAACCTAGGGTTTTTTTTTTATTTATTTTTTTACTATTTAGGTTTTTATAACTAAAAGTAACTTTACCTAAATAATAAGGTCATCTTAACCTTTCTCTTAAACCGTTGAGGTATTAGACCTTTGACTAGACATTCTACCTTCTCAAATAGGAACCAATACCACTGCAATGTGCTCGAATAGTCCATTGAGATACTGGAGTCCAAAGCCATATATGGATGCATGGACAGAGCTAAGGTGTGGGCAGTTGTCCCCACTCCAGTCCTGGTACAATGTAAATTTTTTTAATTTAAATGGTATATTTATAATTTGTCTTCAAAAAAAAAAAAATAAAAGGAAATACATACAAATGTTACATTCGTTGTCATAAGTCTATTATTTGGAAGTTATTGGTCTTTGAAGCATTAGTTTTGAGATAAATCTCTCTATTGAGATAGTATAGCTTGAGTTTTTTTTCTGACAGGAGAAAAAAATTGGCTGAAGAAAGAAATTTATTTATTTGAGTATATAAATATGTAATACTTTATAATGTAGCTGTATGTGAAAGAGTTATTTTCTTTCAAATTATTATTATATATGTTTACTACAACCAACTACTAAATAATCGTAATAGTCATGTAAGAAAAGATAATTGTTTCATACATACTTAA
Source organism: Erigeron canadensis (assembly GCF_010389155.1). Classification (NCBI taxonomy): domain Eukaryota; kingdom Viridiplantae; phylum Streptophyta; class Magnoliopsida; order Asterales; family Asteraceae; genus Erigeron; species Erigeron canadensis. The sequence goes on along the minus strand of NW_025215599.1, from coordinate 7,193 downwards.
ATATTTTGGGTTTTTTTTTTTTTAATTAATGTTAATGAGAGTAGCTAGTAACATCATTTATTTTAGGCGCTTATTTTCTATTCTCTAGCTAGGACCCAATTCCTTTTAATATTATCGTATCTCTTATAAATATGAAAAACGACTTTTAAATTTACCCCATAATAAAAAAGTTTCTGACTCCGTCCTATATGGATGGGCCGTTTATTTCTTTACTTTTATAACACACTAATATATAGATCATATAGTTGAATCTATTGACATGCTTGAGAGTATATTCATATTCAAAGATTCGAACAAGAAATGATAGTAAATGCAACCCTGTTCGTTACATTTTCTATTTAGCTTAAATTCAAAATGTAACATATGGTACCACTATTTTACTCATAGATTACAAAAAAAAAGTACTAGTGGGCTAGTGGCCAAAAATGAGTAATCAGAACCCAATATGACCACCTGCAAGGCTGCAATTCCAGACCCTCATCATATGTCCAACCGGCCAGTAACTATAAATGCAAAGTTACGACCACCAAATTTCTTAATACTAAATACGAGTAACCACTTCCACCAAATTACCAACATTCCCCACAACTTAGAACAAAAAAAGGACTTCCAATTTCATTACTTCATACATCAATATGCAGTTATGCACATATCCTAAAAAACCTTCCTTTTTTCCAAAACTAATCCTCCAACACAATACAAAACCAACCCAGCGAAATACAATATTTACCTTCCAGTCCCTCTACTTTTTCCCACTATTCTTCTTCATTATGGACTCAATCCTTTGCAATTTCAAATCATTCTTAAACTTGTTAATAAAATCATCAGCCTTTGCATCAACCTCCACGTCATCCCCGTGTACGTCTTCCTCGTCCATCGCCGCCGCCGCTGCCTTTCTTGAAGTCGCCGGCCGGCGAGCCTCAACCTTCTCTACACTTTCAGTATTAGAAAACCCCTTTCATACTCGCCGATTTCCTCATCTTCGCCGCCGCTGGCTTTGCCGGAACCTTCGCCGCAAAGTCGCCATCGGACTTTGATCTGTCCACGTGTCCCCCGCCGCTTTTTAATTTACTATAGACGTCATCCAAACTCTCGAACTCATCGGTTTCTTCTTCAAAATCCGAATCTTGACGGTTCACTTCGTGGGTCGGGTCAAAATCGAAATGGGTCATCTCTCTTTCTTCATGGGTCGTCTCAAAATCGAAATTTGTCAAACCCCTTTCCGTTTCTTGGCCTGAATTTAACAGATCATAATCAAACGGGTCATTTCAGTTTCTTGATGGGTCGGGTCAAATTCGAAACGGGTCCCATCCATTTCTATTTCTTCACCCGGATCAACCGTATCGAAATCGAAATGTTGATATTGAAGTGGTTGATTGAAGACAAACTGTGTAGCAGCTACTTCTAATGGGTTTTCTTGATAATGGATATCCGGGTCGGATCCGGGTGATGGTGGATATTTGTGAAAAGTGAAAGATTTGATACGGTTAATGATAGATGGAGATCTAGATACTTGTGTTTTGTTATTATTATTAGAATCTTGTTTTTGCTTTTGTTCTTGTTGTTGTTCTTCTTCTTGTTGTTCTTCTTGTTGGTTATTGTTGTTTGTGGGCAAATTTGAGGTAAAAACAATAGTGGCTATCATGACATTGAGGAGGATGAAGAAGACAGTTGAGGTAAACCACCATTGAGGGAAGTCCAAATTGAAGATGGAACAGAGATTGTAGTTTTTTCTTCCATTTTGGGAAAGGTGAGTGTGAAAGATTGTCAAAATGTGTGTGTGTGTTTGTGTGTGTGGGGGGGGTTAAAAATCAAAAATGAGTGTGTGTGTGTGTGGTAGTTGTGGAATGAGAGAGAGAGAATTGGAGTATGTAGTAGTAGTGTGTGTAGTGATGGTTGAGTTGGGTGAGATATTTTCTCATTTTGCAATTTTATAGGTGCAGTATTTGACTACTTGTTCTTATCATTGACACATAATAAATGTTGGAAAATGATAAATTCATTGACAATTATTATTCTTTCGATTTTTTTAACAACAAGATACAATTTTATTACACCCAATTAATTTTTACTGATAATCCTAAAGGCTGTCACTAACAAACCAATAAATGTTCAATCGAAACAAATACTAACAAATACTGAAGTTTATGTAAAACAAGCTTTTAACTTATATACTTGTAAAAGGGTAATGAACTAATGATAATTGGTAGACAAATGTGTTTAGATCCTTGGATGAACGGCTAAACAAACAATAAAACTTAATGTCACATTTATCAAGTTAGGAGCATTTGGAACACACCCATATTAGGTCTCCTTATAGGAACCTATTTTTAACTCACTATTTATCAGTTTCTCTTTCTTCTAAACGCATCAAGAACACCCCTTCCTTATAACTCTCACTTCTTCCCCTCACATCATCTTTTCGGGCCCCACTTTCCTTCACAAAATGCGTGTCTAAAAATGAAACAAACGAAAAGGACGCAACATAGGACGCACTAGTGCTAATAGTATCCAAAATCTTGGTGGCGTCAGATGTAGCCTAGACGTCTTATAACGACATGCCTTACTATCTAATTTTATGCAAGAACAATGAATGAGTAATGATTATTATTTATTAGTTTACACATACGTTTGGATCATCGGATGACTGACTCGAATTCATGCAATCATGAAAGTTTATGTCATCGAATTACCTTATATAGAAGGGAAGGGATTTCTTCAAGTTATTTTCTCTACTTTGAGTCAAGTAGGAAAAATCATGACTTTTGAATGAAAATCAATGACCAAGTATCAAAGATGATTATTGAATCTTGTTCCTTGATTTTCAATCAAATAATCATTTTAGGATAACTTGAGAAATTTTCTCTATATAAAATGTGTTATAAATAAGGATGTTGGAGAATGGGATGATCGAGCAGCAAGGGAAAGGATTGGATATTTAATTGTTATGATTTTGGATTGAGGGAACTTAACTACTTTGGGTTTAACTACATTAGCAAAATAATCTCATGGCAGACCATAAAAAACTTAGGGGCACAAGTGCAATCGGTACAAAAAAATTGGTACTTTCCATCGGCTAATCGGTTCCTTATACCATCTTCATCGTCTTAAATTGGGAAGGGCTATCAGCGAGCAACATTGGTCATATGGAGCCAATGCTAGTGAACGTTAGGAATGTTTTTTTTTTCTTTTTTTCAAACCTTTTAAAATTTTAAACATTTACCTTTTTTTTATAAATACACAAAAATAATAAAAATCCTACCCTTTTACTAAGAAAAAAAACAATACATTGCTTAAAAAACACATTACATCTCTACTACCTAATAAAAGAAATCACCCCTCCCCTAATAAATTTTTTCTGTCTTTAAAATTACTTATTTACCCTTGGACTTATCTTTTTTGGTTTTTTTTTTTTTTTAAAATATTTCACTATCTATCTATGAGAAGACATTACTAATGGCAAGGTTGCGGAAGTCGCTAATCGTTCCCAGGTCGGTCGACAAGCGAGTTGGGTACTCGGGTGTATGCGGTGAGTACTCGGGGTTCAAAGTGGCCAAATCGGGGAGTACTCGGAGTAATCAGCCAACTCGGGTCGACTTGACACCATACTTTGTAGCGAGTACTCGGAGAGTACTCGGCTCTACTCGGTGAGTTTACAACAGTGACTAATGGTCAACATCCTCACATGCCACAACAATTGGCCATTAAATTCATTCCTTCAATTCCTACGCCTACGTACAAAATATTTAGATATAATATTGTTTTACAATTTACTTTTTACTTTTTAGTTAGTCTTCATGATCATTTTGATTACGTAATATGAAATAATATAATCTATATCTATACTCCTTATTTAAACAAATCCCCCTATTAATTATTTTCTGTCTTTGAAATACCTTATTTGTTATTGTATATTTTTTATTCTCATAATACTCTCTGCACCCTAAATCAGTCACGCTACTGTCCCTCTTTTGTAACCCGCATTTTGTTGACGCTGATATGGAAATTACTACCATCAACCACTGTCACTTCCGCCCACCGCCGCAGTATACCGCCGCTACATCGTGCGGGTATCCATCTAGTATCTATTAAAAACACACAAAAATAAAAGTATATTTCCTAAAATGAAAAGCATAATACATTGACCACAATTTTTATTTGGACGAACTTCCAATAGCAAAGTTTTCAAAATCCTTGACATACCAAGGTTTTCACCCAGGTGGACACTTAACTTTATTGACGAGTTTTTCTTCACCGTAATTTTCAAATTACGTTTCAGCCCACATGAATTGCTCTCCAACTTATGACCGACAACTCAAATGTATTTAATAACGCGTTACGTCTGCGGAACTTCTCCTAAATTTTGTAAAAGAATATTAATAGTAATAATTCGAATAGAAACAGAACAGTGAGCATAATAACACCATCGGTCCATCAGATCACAGATGAAATGTTTAACAAGGACCATCTTTTTTAATGAACCAGTTTCAATTGGATAGATTGATTATATTGGGCGACTTTTTAACATGTTTTTCTCTTTTTGTTTAATAGGCGCATTGATATTGTGTACTTTTACCATTTGTAGCTGTTGACTATAATAAGTCTACAATCTAGCTACTTGCTAACAGTAACTACCGAATTTTGGTTGGCAGCCAAGCTAGAAATATTCAAAGTTAGAAATACTCTGGGATCAATTTGGTGGGATCATGATGAAGTTTATCATATTTTTCTCTATATTTTCATATTTATTGATCTGTGTTTTTCGTAATCTGAATTTTATGACAGATTTTTGGTTTGCCCAAACTTCCTAATTTAGATAGGGGTTAATTTAACATAGAAAGATAAACCTTTTTTTTTTTTTTTTTTAACAGCGAAAGATAAAACCTTTTACTAGTCATTTAACTTCTCTTTCAAAATTTTGTTTTTAATCCCATACAAGCTAACATCTAACTTATTTTTGCGCAGCTGGTATATTGATTCAAAATTAATAACATCTATATGACTTAAACAAGGTTAAGGACTTAAGGTCTTAAGGTATTGAGTCTCTTTAGACCTGACAGTTATTAATTTCAAATCAATAGAGCTTGGTTTTGCAAATTTAAGTTTGTAATTAATAGCTCGAATTTGAAATTTAGTTATTTAATTTGGGATTTGCGCTGATCTTGCTAAGACTGTTAATTTGTTGGCTGAGGAGAATATTATACATATATACCTAGGGCTGTCAATGAGTTCGGGTTGGCAGGTTCGGGTTGGCGGTTTGTGGGTTGGAAAACTCTGACCCTAACCAACCCACTAAAAATTTCAGGTCAGAAATTGCAACCCTGACTCACAACCTGTCAACCCATCACCCAACCCATATGACCTGATAAGCAAATATATATAAATATAAAACGGAATAAATCAACCAATATAAAGCTCTATCATTGATGCGTAAGTTGAAAACAAAAAGTATCAAAAATAAGAAAGAAATACGATGGTATGTTGTTAACTTGGCACAAAGTTAATAAACTTACCATCTCACCCAACATGAGTTAGCATCTCACAAAATTTTGACATTCTTTTATTTTAGATGTGAAGTTACTTTAGATTAGATATATACAAAATGGGAATATGGCGTATGGATAAATAGATAGTAAGTATAAAATATTATATATAAATCTGTTGAAATAATACAAGATCATTTAAACATGTTTATTATTTTAGTTATTTATGTTTGTTGGTTGAGTTATGCAGGTACAAGAGAAGTTGAGGGACTATTCTGGACAATAGAAGGAAGAAGATGTGTTTAGTGTTCAAGTCTAGAAGAAGAAGGTGTATTTGGAAAGTTGGTAATATATATTCAGCCATAACTCCATATTAGAGATACTTCACATATTGATCGATCAATTTTTTTCTGCTGCTCATATTTTTCTTTTCCATATTCATACTTCTGTATATATAGATCAATATATCATTGATCTATTTTTCTCATATATGTAATCTAATCATAACCTATATGATTGGATAATTGTAATAATAAACTAATTCTTATTTCTCATCTATAATAATAAATCTCATCATAATTTTCTGGTGAATTATTGTTTATCTGTTGTTGATTCAAAATCGTTCAAAATCAAATATTTTTAAGATGTTGGTGTTTGCGTCGACCTGACAACCCAACAACCCAACTTGAACTCAACTTGAAAAAATTCAGGTTGGCGGGTTCGTGGGTTGGCAGGTTGGTGGGTCGAAAATCCCCAACCCTAACCTGACTTTTTTTTGGTTGGGTTCGGGTTGGGTTTCGGGTTGGGTCGAGATTGCATAATGGTGACTGGTGTCTATCTATCTATACTAAAAGTCTAAAACTAAAAAGAATTGAGGGTAATTTGGTATTCCTAATCTCCCTTCTTAGGTCTAATTCTTCCTCCTAATTAATCTAGCTCTCTCCTTTTTTCAAGGTTTTTTTTTCCTTTTTTTTTTTTTTAATAGATAGATAGTTATAGTTAAAATCTATCATAAATCTTTTTCTATCAAATAAATTTTTAAATTTACAAAATATATATTATCTTTTAAACTCTCACAAAAGTTATTATATAACAGCCTAAATAGTATTTTATTAATCATTTTTCATAATTCCCCTTCATTCTATCTTTTTAAAAATCATGGTCATAAGTCATAACTTCTCTACAAAATATATATACGTTTTTTATATCACTTTAATTTATTTTGCCATTTTGTTCATCTTTGTTCATTATTTGATACTAAATTGTTATGTTATTGTTATTTTTTAACTCTTTTAATTTATTTTGTTGTCAATTGTAGGTTGATCATGGTTTCTTCTTTTACAAAAGGTTTTATTTTTTAAAATTTTTTTTGCTCATTAATTTTTTTTGCTCGCTATTTACATTTTTTTAAAGTTTAGAATATGACATATATTTCATTATTTTTTGTTAGATGAAAAGAAAACAACGTGGTTCATGTTGAAGATTTGAATCTAATACATGTTATCATTTTGATTTTTGTTGATAATATTTGAGACTCCCGTCTATCGGACAGGTCTGAGACTAAGAGTATATATGTCATGTTTTTGGCATGATGTATGGGCCGGGAGACCCCTTTGGAATCTCATTTAGATGCTTTAGAAGCTAATGAAGCAACCGCTGATAAGTGAGACCAAGGCGGTCAGGCGGATACAATGAATAACTAAGGTGGTC
>NW_025215598.1:0-17349 GCF_010389155.1 Erigeron canadensis | reverse complement strand
GATGTTGAATTTATTTTTCAAAACTGTTAACATTGACAATCAATAAAATATGATCTAATTATCGTAATTTTATTGTGTTGTTATTTTTGCTAGCTATGTAAATAGAAAATTTAAAAATAGAATCTAACTATTACAGTTTACAAGTTAAAAAAAATAAAATAATCGACTTTAAAAAAAATCACATTTTACTTACAAAAATGAATATATCTAGTTCTTTTATATATGATGTTATAAAAAATTAAAATTTACCAAGAATCTGCAACCTCTATGTCTAGTTAACGAAAATCTAACAAAAATAACATACACAAAAAACCATCGATTTCAAGGAATAACTTAATAGTATTTCAATAGTCTAAAAAACATCCAAAAAAAAACATCCAGCTTGAAACTGTTTATATAAACAACCAATTAATATTAATATAGTAAACTATTTGCATGAAAATATAAACCTCAAAAACCATAAATACATTCACTTTGAGTCGTAAGAAAGCAATACAAAAATTTACGTGTTTTACATTCATTCATCTATTTATATATGCAAAATCTACTCATATGTTAGTAAAATGATTTAAAAATTGGGTAAGAAATCTATATATATTTCCTATAAATTTAAGATTATGTTATTAAAGTAATTTAGGTTTTTTGAATGTTTAATTAGTTTCTTTATATATATATCCTCTATACTATATAATAATTAAAAATATCTAAATCATTCAAATTAAAGATATGGAGTATAACAACAAAATGAATTTCATAGTTTAATTTTATAAACTGTGTCGTAAGGTAGAATCATTTATAAAAAAATATGATGTTTTATAATGATTTAAATTTATTTCACTTTTTTTCTATGTTTAATTCCAATTATAAAGATTAATATTGTAGACAAAATATAGAGATGACACATAGGATTAATCCTATGTGGCAATATTATAATAGTTTTAAGTTAAAGATGCTCTAAAAATCATTCGGTTTTTAACTGTTTTAATAATTTTATATAATATATATTAATATTAATCTAAGGATAAAATATGTTTTTATTTATAAATTCTAGCGGTATAATTTGATTTTGGATATTTGTATCCATATAATTTTATAAAGGCTTAAGGGTAGTAAGTGTATTATGTTTTATAAAAAAAATATTTTATAATCATGTACTTTAATAATTATTATATGAGTCATTATTTTCTTTCTATTAATAAAGAGGATATGAAAATGCTTATGTGACACCCTTTTTATATGACAAGTAGATTTCTATTTATGTGTCAATTTTTAAAATTTAGGTTATATTAATGTTATTTTAAATTTTAATTTACTATTATTATTAAGTGTGAGTCCCTCGATAGCTATAGATCGCTCTCGAGATCGTCTATGATTATGTCGTGAGTGCGGAATCCTCACGAGATAACTAGTTTGATTAGTAAATTGGTATATCGCTAATTATCAAATAAATAATCAGCCGTATTGTCCTATCTTCGTTTCTATAAGCTATAGAACGAACTTAGGTCTCTGGAGTACTTGTATGTCGAACGTCTATAATCTTAGGGTATTCGTTCGTATATATATGTTTCAGGTCGAACTGGGCTTGCTGGGCTTTGTTCTTACGAACTTAGCTGCCAGCCCATCTAACGAAGTTAATCTTCGTTTGTACCAAACGAAGTTTATCTTCGTTTGCCTCTAACGAAGATATACTTTATCTTCGTTAGATGTAATACTTGGTTATATTCCTAAGTGTTTCATCTTAAGGAATCCTAACACATATTATGTTTGTACTTGTATATCACACAACAAACATCATACATAACACATATATATATATACAACTCCAAAACATGTAATCGATCATTACCAAAACATAAAGTCCATAATCTATCAATTACATATATAGATACGACATAAATTAACATAATGTCTCAATCTAAACAACATATTAAATCTAAGTTGCTGTTGTCACATCAACGTGCATCAACAAACTCCCCCTTGACAGCAGCACCTTCGATTTCTTAGTCTTCAAAATCTGATCATTCATCAAACAACAATCTTTTGCTATTTGCATGAATATCTTCATGTAAGCAGAGCTGAAGTATCTTACGATATCTACTTTCTTCATGCTTCCAAAATGGCAAAAACGAGCACTCCGTATCGTATAACTTCCTCAGATCATTTCTTGAGAAGTTCACCAGCTGCATCGGATCATAAACTCTTCTCAACAAAATCTGCTTCTTTGAATCTGCATACATTTTGGCTTCACCAGAATTTCGATCAATTTCCCAATTATCCATCTTGTCCAAGACATCTTGTGCCCATTTCTTGGCAGGAACCTTGATCATGCATTTAATATCATGTTGAACAAACTCAACTGTTTTATCTGGCTTAACCACTCTTTTCTTCGATCTTGGCTCAATCTTAAATTGTGGTTTATCAGAATCTTTCATGTTCTTCCTTAACCAAAAATCTTTTCTAAGATTCTTACCAACAACGTCAGCTAAGCCATCATCACTTGGATTGATAATCCAGTTATTTCCAAGCTCATGTAAATCTTCTTCACACAAACTTCTGAAATGTCTCTCACACCATGCTAAGTACTGACAACCTTCTGGTCTTTTAAGCACAAACAACTTCAATTCATCATCATAAAACCAACTCCAGATGATTGTCTTGTACTTTGCAGCATCTTTATCTGAGATATGAGTCCAATACAAATTCGGTTTCCACGTTTCCCTATGTACTATCCAATCATTTACTCTTTTCTCGGGAACACGTCGATCAACAATATGTAATGAATCATCATCTCTGAGAGAAACTGGAAAATCATTTGAATTGAATGGTCTTGTCACATTAATCTCATATTCAGATGGAATCGACACATCACCATTCTTAGCATACACAACAAAATGTAGAACTTGAGTTAGGCTGCTGAATGGGACTTGAAGCATTCTTTCTCTAACATCTGATCTCTGCTGATCCAACACTCTATTTTCTTCAATCAACGGATCTTCAGGAATTGAGTCCCACACTTCATCAAACCCATAAGGCTTCTTGAATATATCTAGATTTGGTTCAGGGACAAATTCGCCTTCCTCGAGCTCATCACCATCAAAGAATAAATCTGTATAATCTGGATCATCTATTTAAATTTACACAAAATGAACACCAGAATAAAAGAATAAACATAATAATTATAATAAAGATGAAATGTACTTGTATTAAAATAAGATAAATTACATTTTCATTACATAAAATGTCATAACTTATTACACACAATCAAGTATACATTCTATCTATCAATCTTTATCATAGACAAAATTAGAAACCTGAATCACGAGGAGCACCAGAAGGACCAGCACCAGAACCAGAAGCACCTTGCTGAGAAGTTTGAGAAGTATCACCTCCTGTCTCCCCCTCGATCGCTGCACCCTTTCCTCTATCTTCAACTGGGCGAGAAACATTCCTTTCAGCAGCATTATCAGCATCATCATCGTCATTCTGACGTCGTGGTTGAACCGCTGACAATCTGCAAACCTCTTCAGGAACTTCTCCCCCTTGATTCTTGACCCAGTTGATCAAAAATGTTAAGCAGCGCGAGTCTCAGTGAGTTCAGACTCCAAAGTGCGAACCCTGGTCTCCAAAAGATCAACACGACATCCAAGAACAGGAGCAACAGCAGCAGTCGGGCTTGGAAGAGCAGGCAATGCGACAGAAGAAGCTTCAACAACACGTCTACGCTTAATTCTGGTATATTGAAGATCAATACTCCCTTGCCTCTTCACCGGACTAACCGAACTTGCTCTGTTCACAGGGTCTTCCATATCTTCAAAGATCTCTCGCAATTCAGAATCATGCTGAGCTGCAACATCGGGATCAATCTCAGCAGCAGAAATTGAGTTAGCAGAATCTGAAATTGCTGGAGTTGCGTGACAAGCTTTGCTTCTGCGTTCTCTATGAAACAAAACACCCGCTTGATCAAACGACTGATGCGAATGATCGCTTTCAGAAGCAGCCGCAATATCATGTATCATCTTAGTTCGACGTTCAGCAGCAGTAGAATCATCTGTGTCTGTCGCAGTTGTAGCAGCAGAACCGTCGGAACTAGCAACATCATCTCCATCATTTCCAACATCCAAACCAGCAGACTCATCCCCGGAGTCATCAGCAGAACCATCAACAGAATCATCCGAACTTTCAGAATCACCAGACTCAGAATCGTCATCAACATCATCCACAAACATATCATTCTCAAGACGAGATCGATAGTTTGGATTAATCAGGTGACCAAAAAGTGGTGGATCATGGAGACCAGCCACATTACCCGTATTTGCCTCTAGATCAGCAAAAAGACGCGAAGGCCAAGCATGAAGAACGTAGCGAGGACCTTGGTCATATTCTAAGTCGGGACAAAAATGTCTAACTATAGCCATCACAAATCGAGGATACAGAAGAAATCGCTTTCTCCCCCTAGCATTAATCTGATCAACAAACTCTTGATAAAAATATCGGGAGAAAGGATAAGGGCGATTATATACCAAAGCAACCATCTGCGACGCAATCTGTGCAGATAGTTGATCAAAGCCAGCCTTGCGATTGCTCAAACAGACAAGCAATGCATACGCCAGATACCTCCATCTTCCCTGAAAACCACTCTTGTCAAAAGGAAGTTTGACCTGGCCAACAAACCCCATTCTCTGAAAGCAGCGAAGAAGGAGTTCGAACTCGTAAGTCATTTCAACATCGTCCTCTTCTTCTACGTCTGGTTCTGCTCCTAGATGCAAAATAGTGCGGAGCGACTCAGCATTAAAATCAAATGTTGTGCCTTCAACAGTTGCTCGTACAAAACTTTGGCCATCAACCATAACTTCATGAGCAGTAGACCAGAAAGAATCAATATACAGCTTAATCAGTCTCGGCGAATCACAAAAAGCAAAGGATAATCGTGAGCGAGCAATGTAGTTGAACATTTCATGAAAATGTTCACAATTATGCTGATCTGGATCTAGGTTCAGTGCAAGATTGTGCTTTTTCACAAATTGACGTGGAGCGAGAGCCATTTCTGCAAAACCAACCAAAATATCGAAACAACTATAAATAATCACGATAAATGAATTGCCAAGTTGAAAAACCCTAATATGAAAAACCCTAGTCCAGAATTTCGCAAAACAAGTCTGAACGAAGATAACCAATAAATTCGTTAAGTAGATAGAACGAAGATAGAAGCTAAATTCGTAAGCAATAACTAAACGAAAATAGATCTTAAGTTCGTAAGAATTAAATCTAAATTTACACCTAACGAAGTTTAAGTTCGTAAAGACTAAACTGTACATGCAAGTTCGTAAGTTACAAAACTTATCTTCTAAGTTCGTAACCTATAAACGAAGTCTAAGTTCGTTTGAATAAACCTAAGGGTGTTAAGCTAAATTCGTTCCTCATCAACTTGGGTCTAAGTTCGTAAGGCATAAAAGTAACTTCATGTCTACCCAAGGTAAATTCGTTCAATTCAAAATCTAAGTCCATGTGCACACATCTAAATTCGTTTTGAACTAAAGTCTAAATTCGTTCACACAAGTCTAAATTCGTTTGATCAAACCAGATGAATGATCACAAGAATTTTATAAACATAATCAACACAAATCAAATCGAAGATACATGGAAACCTAAATCATATTCGTGAATGAAAAGAACATTAAAAACTTACTTAGATCTCAGTTTGGACAATGAATCAAGAAAACGAATTAAAGTGAGAAAAAAAGAAAAAGTTTGTGTTTTAGGGTTTTTGCTCGAAAATAAGAGTATTTTTCGTTTGATAACGAAATAACGAAGAAAAACCCCTTTATATATGAAACTAACAATGGGCCAACTATGGATCGGGCATAACTTCACAAACGAAGTTAGCCAAACGAAGATAAACTTCGTTTGAACAAAGGTGTGTCGAACGAAGATAGCAGTTATCTTCGTAAGAACAAATCTGAAAATATTCCGTAGTTCAGCAAAAATTTCAGAGTTTCATCCAAGCAATCTTCCAAAACACAACCCTTTATCACAATCTGTACATAGCAAAAACTCGTTAGATAGCAACCTGTTCATGCCTTGTACTAAAACGTTCTTAGCACCCAGATTCATAATCATAATGTAAGTAGATAACCGAACATTATAATCTGAATAAAACATATGGTTTAAACGCTATCCATAAACAAACCTGAAAATAATCAATTTAAACATGAACCTCATTACCAATTTGATGATGACACCGAGAACTTCCTTGGATCATAATATGCATGACAGCAAACCATCTTGAAACACTTAATCCCATACTAAATGCCGTCTACAAAACTTAACAAACAATGAACTATCCAACAAAAATTCACTGAAGAACTTAGTAAAGTTTCCAAAAGTATGTCATAAATCACAGCATGAAATTCAAAGGAAACTAATATGAAATTTGATTATTTTCATTAAATACATGAATCATAAATAAATAACTATTCCAAAAACCAGTTCATGTATTCATCCTTCACATGCTCTAATCTGCATCACAAATATTATCACTACACACCAAGGATCTTATCGTAATGATATCATCCATGTAAATAACAATGCAGTAACAGAAGTCAGCATTCCAACGTTATCTTCTTAACCTGAACACTGCACACTTACCACAGAACTCATCAACGCATTGAGAACAAAATAGTATAATGCAGAAAATTCAAGTTACAATCATACTCAATCAGGGTTAACAAATATGAAATAACTAAAAATCTAACAAAAGATCAAGGGAAGTCATTTCTTGTCAAACCCTAAAATGTCACCACACAAATTTAAACAAACCAATTAATAATTTGGTGACAAGTGAAAATCATGAAATTTCAAATGACTTTGACATTTCACATTACACTTGAAAAGATCTTTTTCTAAACTTTAAACAAATTAATGTCCATATTAGAAAATCTTCTTTGTGAACAGTCTACACAACTTCACTAAAAATTCACATGAAGGAATTCAGCAAAATATATACTCAGAATTTGAATAGGATCTCTCATGGAATAAGAACTTATAAAAATTCTTATTTTGACTCAATTAAAAAGAAAAATAACACAGAATAAAAATTGCAGAACAATAAACTAATCTAAATTCTAATTAACTAGACTTTATACATTATTCACATTAAGCATGATTACTGCTGATTAGATCAGTATAGCATGTTACATAAGCCTGCGGGTGAGAAATAATTCTCTTATTATAAGTTTTGAACCATGACCAACAGCGATTACCGGTATGTTAGTCCTCTTAAACACTCGGTACGTCCAGTTTCCTTTGTGTTATGACACTTTCGACATACCCTGGCCAAGGACAGTCACCATGTAACCCGAGTAGCCTAATATGCCATTGGATAGATTGCGAACTTATGTAACCCACATTCAGATATACTTTCGTAATCGATACAAGCACTAAGATAAAAAATATTCAATATATTCAAGAACATCCTTAACCAATCATGAGACACTTTGTGGATAACTGAATTGAATTACTTTGTGATTTCACATATTTGCTTCTGCATTTCATGATTTATAAGGAACCCGTGATTTTCTATGAGATCCATGTAGCGAACTTTCCGACAACCTATCCCAAGTTGTAAGCTTTAGGTAGGCTAGGTATACAAAGACACCCCGAGGACATACTTGTCCGAATCTCAAAGACCACATTAGCCCCTTAATTTGCATTCATTTGATTTGCATAACAATATCACATTTACTTTTATGCTCATGATTGGTAGAGGTTCTTGCCTATTCATTGAACAAATCTTATAGTAATGCTAGATCTTTCACAAAATTTAAGGACTAGATCAATTCATTACTGAAAAGCAAGCAATCTCAGCCATATATCTGAATATGTTTCCCACAAGAACATTGTATAATTTAAGTTCAGATTAAGGAAACCTTGGTACTTTGTGTCTACCGATATATCCCAAATTGTAATCACTGAACTAATCAGTTATATTACGATTAAGCAGGCTTAAAAGCTAAAGTATCGTCACTTCTTGCATTTAGCGCAGTAACCTTACTTAATAATTTTTTTTTTTTTTTTTTTTATATTTATACTAAGACAACTCTTTTTGTATTTTGACACTATCTATGTACAACTTATACTACAAAGACACGAAAAATACATTTAAGTTCTTTGAGAGAAACTACTCGGCATTCTTCATACCATTGAGTTGAAATAACAACTCAAGACGAGGTCCATCAAAAGCTTTAGTGTATAAATCAGCAAGATTATCATCAGTAATAACCTTTTCTAAATGAATAAGCTTTTTCTCAAAACAGTCACGTATGAAGTGATACTTTATATCTATGTGCTTGGTGACTTTAAAGTTTTTCGGATTCTTGGTAATATCTATGGCAGACTTATTATCAATACAAATAGGAGTATTAGAGATATTCATACCATAATCGCGCAGTTGTTGCTGTATCCAAAGCACCTGAGAACAGCAATATCCAGCAGCAATGTACTCTGCTTCACAGGATGACTGTGCAACAGATGTCTGCTTTTTGCACTGCCACGATACAATTCTCCCCCCTAAAAGCTGACATCCACCGACGTTGATTTCCTATCCGAGTTGTCACCACCATAATCCGAATCAGTATAAGCTACAAAGTCAAAAGAACCATACATGGGATACCAAAGACCTAGACGAGGCTTGGCTTTCACATAACGAAGGATTCTTTTTGCAGCTTTCAAGTGAGACTCTTTCGGATTAGCCTGATATCTAGCACACATAGAAACAGCAAAGGTAATATCTGGACGTGAGGCTGTCAGATACATCAAGGATCCAATGATAGCTCGATATTGAGTGGCATCGACAGATGGATCATTAGGCTTATCAGGACACAACCCATGATTAGTCTTAATTGGAGTAACAGCATCCTTAGCATCAGACATGCGAAACCGAGTAAGCAAATCTTTAACATACTTGGTCTGATGTATAAAGAAACCATCTTTCAGTTGATCCACCTGTAGACCAAGGAAGAAGGTTAATTCCCCCATAGCACTCATCTCAAACTTAGCCTTCATGCTGTGTTCAAATTCCTTGCACATTTGGTTATCAGATGAACCAAAAATGATGTCATCGACATAAACCTGTACAAGCAAGTAGTCCTTCCTTTCCATTTAATAAACAACGTGCTGTCTATAGAACCTCTGGTAAAACCACTTTCCTTCAAATGAGTTGACAATTTTTCATACCATGATCGAGGAGCCTGATGTAAACCATATAAAGCCTTATCGAGACGATATACTTTATTAGGAAAGTCTGGATCCTCAAACCCGGCAGGTTGTTCGACATACACTTCTTCTTTAATATCACCATACAAGAAGGCACTCTTTACATCAAGCTGATACACCTTAATACCCTTATAACTAGCATATGCCAGAAATAATCGAATAGCTTCAAGTCTAGCTACAGGTGCAAATGTCTCATCGTAATCAAAACCTTCTTGTTGCTCAAATCCTCTAACCACCAATCGAGCCTTATTTCGAGTAACTACACCTCTGTCATCGCGTTTACAACGAAAAACCCAACGCGTTGTTAAAGGAGATTCACCCGGAGGTAAGTCAACTAACTTCCATACCTCAAGCTTCCGAAACTGAGCCAATTCTTCTTGCATCGCCTCAACCCATGACGGTTCCTTAAGAGCCATTCCAACATTCTTAGGCTCAACCTGAGAGATAAAGCAGTAATACAAGTACCAAGTAATTGCCCCAGTATCCTTAACTTCAGCAAACATACACGACGGTTTCTTAGATTGATTCCTCGTGCGAACAGAGGCAGAAGCATCACCAATGATTTGCTTGACTGGATGATCCTTGTGGACTCTGGTTTGAGGAACCTTATCGACAGAAAGATCATCTCCCAAATTCGTCTGCACATGTTGCTCTGGAGTTTTGTAATCTGGAGTGTTAGGCTCCTCCTGAGTTTCACCTTCCGTGTCATCAGTATCATAGAAAGGAGAATCAGGTAGAGGTACATGCAAAGGATCAGTAGGAACTATAGGAGCAGGCTCTAAGGTTGAATCTGCTACTTTTGTCCCACTAGATTCTCCAGATTCAGAGGTAGGCTCAACCATTGGTGAGGGACCGGAAGAAGAACCAGAAACCGGTCCACCATCCAAAGGATCATGAAGAGTAACGACATCCTCCACTGTTGGAACACCTGCAAAAGAAACAGGACCACGAAAAGAAGTGAAGACACCGTCATAATCAAAATGATTAGCAGGACCAAGGTGTACAGCAGGTTTGTGACTGACAATTACAACATTTGTACCAAGATCTACTTTGCCAGTCTTCTGATTGTACACTCGCCTAATCGGTGTACTTGGAACATAGCCCAAAAAGAAACCCTCCTCAGATTTAGGTTCAAATTTCCCTTGAGGAAGAGTTTTAAGAAAAGTGCACGGAACACCGAAAGGCTCAACATTCTGTAAATTGGGCTTTTTGTTGTGCAATAGTTCATAACTAGTCTTCTTAAACCGTTTCACTGTTAAAACCCGATTCAGAATGTGACAAGCTGTATTCACTGCCTCTCCCCAGAAAGTAATAGGAAGCCCTGAATCAGCAAGCATCGTCCTGGCTGTCTCAATTAGCGTCCTGTTCTTCCGTTCAGCCACTCCATTCTGTTGTGGCTCATATGGTGCACTGTACTGATGTTGAATTCCTTTGGTCAAGCAAAATACAGTAATAGTATTATTCTTGAACTCAGTGCCATTGTCACTCCTGATTCTCTTAACTTTGACTCCATGGACATTTTCAACTTGCTTGACAAAATCCATAAATCGTTCGGCAGTCTCATCCTTGGTCTTCAAAAAAATACCCATGAGTACCGCGAGTAATCATCAGTGATCACCAAACAGTAAGACATCCCTCCAATGCTTCTTTGTTCACAGGACCAAAGAGATCCATATGAAGTAATTCGAATGGTTTGGAAATGGAGTTGAGTACCTTGGATTTATGCGGATTCTTATGTTGCTTTCCTTTCAAACACGGTACACACTTATCTTCCATCCCAAACTTCTTAACAGGCACACCGTCAACTAACCCAAGACTGATAAGTTCATTCATTTTCCGAAAGTTGATATGTCCCATTCTACGATGCCATAGGAGAGATTCAGACTCATTTGCCTTGCTCAACAAACAAAGGGGCTCCTTTGGATTATCAACACCTAAAATTAAACCATAGATGTCTCTCTTCCTAGGAGCTTTGAGCATAATCCATTCTTCTGGAATAACAAAACCCGGCTTCAAGATGTATGCCTCCTTTTCTGTGAAATGAACATTGTTGCCCTTATCACAGATCTGTGAGACACTCATTAGATTGTGAGTAAGTTGTTCCACATAATTAACTCTTTCTAGAGTTAGTTGTCCATTGACGACATCTCCTTGACCGGTGATGTTGCCGCCCTTGGAACCAGCAAAACTAACATATGACCCATTTATACCAGTATAATTGGACAAGAGCTTCTTGTCCCCTGTCATGTGCCTGGAGCATCCACTGTCAAGGTACCACAAATGAATAGGTTTCCTAGGAACTCCCTGCACATCAAATGAGAAATATTAGTTATCATTGGGGACCCAAACCTTCATAGGTTTGGGTCGTCCCTTCTCATCCTTGAGAATCAGTTCAGTCCAATATCCATTGCTAGAAGCCGTGGGTGTGACTTGATTCTCAACTTGTCTTCTTACTGGAGAAGACTTCTGACCGTTCGTTGGAGAAGGTCTTGAGGAATGAAGGCCAAAAGAAGGTCGAACACTTGAATGATTTCGGTCATAAAAGAAATTACGACTTGAAGGTGTGTGTGACCGACTTGAACTCCCACTGGGGGTAGTGAATCTTTGTCCCATAGGAGAAGAACCTTTTGGTGGAGAGTCACGTCGTTGAGGGATAGTAAACAGTTTTGAAGAAGATTGAACTTTAGTTTCATAAACCTGTTTAGCATTACCCAACCCCCTTTTACCTTCCGAGGTGGTAACCTTTGAAGGAGAACCTGATCGCCGAGGTCGATTAGGACATACACTGTAAACATGACCTTTTTCATGACAAGCAAAGCAAGAGAGGACCTTAGGTTGTTTCTTTGTATCTACCTTATTATTGGTACTTACAGATACACTATTGTCCACTGATTTACTTGTTTTACTAGGATCCTTATGGTCTCGTTTGGTCGGTGATGTCCTAGACTTACTTGGGGACTTCTTTCGAGCAGGCATTAAGATATGCTTCAAAGCCTTAGTTGCTTCGATATTAACAACTAATTCATCTTCAGATTGACTAATCCTAGACTGCTTAGGTAAAGGAGTTTGACGCAACTGACTTAATCGCTTCATATCCTTAATATCAACATTCCAGACTTTATCAATCCTCTTAGGGTCAATTAATGATAACGGGAATTCTAACTCAGTGTAGACCCTACTACTCTTACGAAGTGTAAAGTGAGTAATACTGTCTTTTTGACCATAAGAAGTGGACGAATCTAGGACGACACCTTTCAATTTCTCTTCCTTGGTAGGTTGAGAAGAAACTCCTTTAGACACTGTTGTCTCCTCAGTCAAAGTAGGCTTAGGAGACGAGTCTTGAGATTTACCAACATCAACACTAGGTTGAAGTAGGACTTCCGGGATATTAGGTTCTACAGGAGTATAATTATTGTTGAAAGGAGGAGGCATGCTATTGTAAGAAACCTTAGCAGAGTCAGAACTCTTAGATGGAGAGTCCCCAAATTTTTGCATATGCATCAAAAGCTCATCATGTCTAGTGGAATCAACCTTAGCTTGTAAGTCCACTATTTCTATTCTAGCATCAGCTAGTTCTTTCTCGATAGTAGAACACTTCTTAGCTAATAATGCATAAGCTTCACCACCTACTCTTTCTACAGCCACAGCATGTTTAACTTTGTCTTTCATAGCATTAATGTCAGACTCTAAAGATTTAATCCTATCCTTTAAAAATCTTTCTCTTTCAGTGACAGTTAAATCTTTTTTAATCAATTTATCTCTTTCTTCATGAGCAGCATTAACAACGGATTCTAAATGCTTAATTCGTTCATTCTTTTGTTCAATTTCATCAAACATTCGATTAACAATTTGGCAAACATGAACAATAGTACGAAGAGAATAAGATACCTGTTGATCTGCTTCTTTGCAGTCTGCCATGTACGCAACAAAGTCATCCACACTCATGCCTGCTGGAATTTCATACTCTTCATCTGCTCTTCAATCGTCTTTTCAACCTTTTCAGTAGCAGAATCGTCTTTGTTCTCAGCAGCGTTCACCTCTCCAGAATCTTTCGTATCAGCAACCTCAACCTCTTCATCCGACTCAGAATCAGTGTCATATACCTGAGTAGAAGATTCCAAGTTCGAGCTTTGAGCATTTTCATACAGATGCTCATCACTGTGGTAAACTGAGGTGTCCAAGAAATCCTCAACAGAATCTGCTATTTGAGCCATATCATCAACTATTTCGGCCAAATAAGCATTATTAGTCTCATCCTGTGGAAGATTCCAGACATAAGAACCATCAGGTTGAGCAGCTACGATAGCCTTGTCATTGCTATTTCCAGTAGTATCTTCAGTCAACAAGAGAGCTCTACTTGCATTCTGATTAAAAGGACGATTACCACCTCTATCTTGACGGGTAGGGGTAATGTTGACATCTCTCTTTGGTCGTTGACATTCTTTGGCAAAATGTCCAAAGCCATCGCAATTATAGCACTTAACCTTTGACTTGTCAAAGCCCTGAGTACCCCCAATAAGCTGTCGACCTGTTCGCTGCATAAACCTTTGCACTCTCCTAGTGATCATCGCCAAATTCCATTTCAGATCCATTTCTTCAACATCATCTGGATCTATTTGGTCATAATCTTCATCAATGAGTGCTGGATCCGTGATCCTCCCAGCAACAAAAGCTTCATGTGCAGCACACATTGCAGCAAAGACATTCATCCTTCCCTCAGCAGATTTCATATCCATAGGCATAGACTTGTAACCAGCAGAAGTAGATGAAATGTTACCAAACGACATATTTCCAGGCTTGGCATTCTCATTTGTCTTTCGAGCCTTGAAACCAGCATCAGAAGCCATGAAACCTGCAGAATCATCTCCATCCATAACACAATTAGGACCTTCTTTCGTGCCAGAAGAACCAACTCCAGAAAAGAATGCATTAATATCAGCTGTAGGATTCTTCATAGTGGCATGATAAAGAGATGGATCTTGTGTGAAGTTGTCTTGGAGATCCTTTGCCTTATCCTTCATTTCTCTGTTTCTTAATGTGGATATAACACCATCTATACGAAGAGATGCATAATCAGCTCTTTCTTGCAATCCATGACGAAATTCTTTATAAGCTTTCGGCAGACCATCCAAGAATTTATCCACTATCTCAGTAGGAGTATACTTAAGATCAAAATAGGCTAACTCAGCAAGAAGATGTTGAAATCTCAAGATAAGATCCTCAACTAGTTCGTTCTTGGTAGCATTAAAGCAATCAAATTGTTTCTTAAGCATCTTAACTCGATTTTGCTTCAATAATGGATCACCTTCACAGTGAGCTTCAATAGCATCGAACAGTTGCTTGAAGTCTTGTACTCCTGTTTAGGAAACAAGTGCACTAATTCTTGAGGAATGCACATTCTAAGAGTAGAAAGAGCCTTAACTTCAACAGCATACAAGGATTTTTCTTCACCTTTTAATTCTCCTACTTTGTAATTAGTTGTAACACCGTTTACAGTAAGAGTTGGCCATTCATATCCTTCAGTGATCATAATCCACATATTCAAATCTTCTCGTTGAATATAATCTTCAAATCGACCTCTCCACGCCCAGAAGTCAGCCAATGAAACTAACTTCGGTGGAGAATTAGTACGTCCAACGAGATGATCATGATAGACAAGAGAATTCAGGTATTGAGCAACAGCAGTGTTGGTTGACGAGGAAGCCATTTCGGAATTTTTTTGCACTGAACGAAGATAGATCTTAAATTCGTTTGAATGAGAGAAACGAAGATAGGATTAACTTCGTTTGCAGGAGAAAACGAAGATAGAATTATCTTCGTTTGAAGGAAAGAACGAAGATAAAGCAAAATCCGTAAGGTGAGAGTAACGAAGATAACTTGAAATTCGTTTGAAGGAACTTAACGAAAATAAAGCTAAAAATTGGAAGAACTCGAAACGAAGATGAGGTTATTTCGTTTGCTAAATTCGTTTGAGAAAACGAAGTTAGCGACAGTAAGGGTGTCGGGAGGTTGATTTTCAGAGAAAAGAATCAAACAAAACGATCTCGAACCTTCGATAAGAAATCGATTGGCTCTGATACCACTTGTGAGTCCCTCGATAGCTATAGATCGCTCTCGAGATCGTCTATGATTATGTCGTGAGTGCGGAATCCTCACGAGATAACTAGTTTGATTAGTAAACTGGTATATCGCTAATTATCAAATAAATAATCAGCCGTATTGTCCTATCTTCGTTTCTATAAGCTATAGAACGAACTTAGGTGTCTGGAGTACTTGTATGTCGAACGTCTTAATCTTAGGGTATTCGTTCGTATATATAGTTTCAGGTCGAACTGGGCTTGCTGGGCTTTGTTCTTACGAACTTAGCTGCCAGCCCATCTAACGAAGTTAATCTTCGTTTGTACCAAACGAAGTTTATCTTCGTTTGCCTCTAACGAAGATATACTTTATCTTCGTTAGATGTAATACTTGGTTATATTCTAAGTGTTTCATCTTAAGGAATCCTAACACATATTATGTTTGTACTTGTATATCACACAACAAACATCATACATAACACATATATATATACAACTCCAAAACATGTAATCGATCATTACCAAAACATAAAGTCCATAATCTATCAATTACATATATAGATACGACATAAATTAACATAATGTCTCAATCTAAACAACATATTAAATCTAAGTTGCTGTTGTCACATCAACGTGCATCAACATTACTATCATAGTGCATAATCTGCTCGATGGAATGAGCAGCAGTCCATTTAGTATATTGACTAGGTGATATATTACAACATCAGTGCAAGACACTGACGATCTCCAACAGATGTAGCAACTGGAGGAGGATCAGTCCAACTACTTCAACTTCATCATCAGTGTCAACTGAAGAGTTACATGATTTTCTTCAAACAAAGGTATATCTTGAAGAACTGGAGAAGCTTGAACTGGTTCTGATGTTTGTGGTGGCACGTACATCAGATCCAATTACCAGTTTTTCAGGTAGTTAAAACTGATAGAGAGGATAAAATGAGGTGTCACTGAAGTTCTTCTTTCTTTAGCTGGTTTCCAACTGAATGTCTGAAACATTTTCGGGTGTACTAACTGATTGATGAACCTGATCAGATACACCAAAATCAACTGGGACAACTGAAGATAAATCAAGGGTTGTCTTTTGTTGATTGCTTCATTTGATTCATCGAATGTGACATGAATTGTCTCATGTACCTTTTGGAGTCTATAATTATAAACTCTATAGGCTTTTCTAATATCTGAATACCCCACAAAGACACCTTCATCAGCTTTTGCATCAAATTTTCCCAACTGACTGGAATCGTTTAAAATGTAAACAGGACAACCAAATACATGGAAGTATCCAATATTTGGTTTACGATTCTGAGGACTTCATAGGCAGTCTTCCTGTGTCTCTTTACATAACTGACCGGTTTAGGGTGTGACAAGCAGTTGCCACAGCTTCAGCACAAAAACAGGTGGGAAGACTAGATTCAGATAACATACTTCTGCAGCTTCAATCAATGTGCGATTCTTCCTTTCACCACACCATTTTGTTCTGGAGAACGAGCTGACGAAAAGTTTTAAGAAACGCTAGTGTCAGTGCAAAATGTCTCCAATTCTTTATGATGAATTCTGTACCATTATCACTTCGCAACTGCACACTTCTTGGTATACTTGATTCAATTCGCTTGATGAGAGAGATAATTTCACCAGGTGCATCACTCTTTGATCTGATAAATATCACCCAACAAAATCTGGTGTATTCATCGACCACAACTAAAGTGTACCTCTTACCAGCTTTAGTTTGAACATTCACTGGACCAAATAGATCCATATGAAGCATGTGAATAGGTTCAGTGATACTGAAATTCTGCCTGGTCTTGAAACTGGCTCGTTTCTTTTTGCCCTTTCACACCCTGGACATGGCTTCTCCTTTGTAAAGGAGAACAAAGGTATCCCATCACCATTGCTTCCTTGACAACTTGTTGATATTTTTGAAATTAAGATGGGATAACCGTTTATGCCACAGCCAGTTGGTGTCCTCATCAGCCTTGACATAGAA
>NW_025215597.1:0-13480 GCF_010389155.1 Erigeron canadensis | reverse complement strand
CTTTTCAGTCCCCGATAAAGAACTTGAACAATGTACGAAAAAGGGATAGTGAACTCATAGTGATCTGGTCACGGTACGGTTATTGAGCACAGAGAACAAGCACGGAGATAGATATATTTATCTAAGAAACCCAGTGCGTCTTGACATAAGCCTAAGTACACTTTGTACACATGATATGTACATATTAGACTTAGTGATTAATTCATCACAAAAATGTTCTTGATGACCGATGATTTAGTCCTTGATGACTTAGAACGTTTTGACACAAAATGGACTTTAATGTACTCAAGTATTCGAACTGAACTCAACTTGTACATCTTTGAACACACACAACCTAATTATATCATTAATTACTGTACATCATTTATTATGACTTGATTAGGGTTTTGTAAAATGAACATTGTCTTGACCTTTTAGAATTAGTTTTGAGGTCTATGAGTAGTCTTGATTGTTCTTATCAAAGAATATGCAAGCAAGGTCTGTCCATGAGTATGTACAAGGCTAGTCGATTATCTGATTAAATAAAAGGATATGTGGGTTTTGGTTATTTAGATCGTCTTGACTCATACAGATTGTAACACCCCAACTAAGGCGGAACAATGAGATGTACAGAAAGTCGAGTATTCAAACAAAGGATTATAAATAACATCACCATAGCTTTATTTGATAAAATAATTTACAATGTACAAACATGTGAACCAATTTCCAAGTAAAATGCGTCCACCATACTTGGATATTGAGTCCACGAACCAAATAACAAGCACATGAAATAGTAAACTACAATGATCAAGGCGGATTCCATTGCCTATCACAAAGTTTGATCTTTGACTCCAAAGGAAATGCAAATAATCATGAAGCATATAAATCCTCAATGCTTAGCTTATTTCCTGAAAAGCATGAAGAAAAAGTGTCAACTACGAAACGTAGTTGGTGAGTGCATAGGTTTTTATATAAATCTTGGTACATCACCGTTTTAATACTTAGAAAACCGATTACTATTACATTTTGAAATATCCAAACCATATGATCGAGAAAATTTTCATATCATGTTATCAAGCTTCCAATACCATAATGTCATATCAAGACTTGGAAAAATCCATAGTAAAATTTCAGGTTCTCATTTGTCAAATCATCAGAGAAAATGTATATAAATCGATTAATCGTATATCATACCAAATCATTCGGTTACCAAATCATTTCAATATCACCAATTTCAACGTCTTTCAAGATATCATATGAGGGACGATACCCATCCGTATGTCCAAACATTTCCAATTATCAACATATTAATATCAATTTCACTTAGCCACAAGGGCATAATTCAATATCAAATTTCATTTAGCCACAAGGCATAATTTACATAATTTTGATGAGTAAATGCTTGAGCCACTACTACTACCATTTTCAAGTCCAAGCTTATAATACTTCTTATCTTTGCACAAGCTGTCAATCAAGTGCCTTACTTATACTTGGGGTCGTCATCTGAGGACGCCGATTAAACTTACGTAGCTAGAACACCCTAATGGTCGACTGGAAGTGATGGTCATCACGAAGGCAACCAACCTTCCACCGTACGCTCTGGATGGGTGGACGACTCCTATTGCGCAACTATCTAACTACTGGCCTCCCTTAGGAGTAAATAGTAGTGTACCGAAAAGAAAACGGGTTGACAGAACTCAAGTTCATCATATAACAATTATCACTTGGAACATACGTTATAACTTCATATCATAATCATACTTACCAAGAGTCATTTCATATAGCAAACTTTCTTTCAAGAAACACTTCATATATATATATAAATAACTTTACTTATCATGCTTTCACCCCGAAAGTTAAACACATAAATAGTTTGAAAGGGGCTATGACTCACCTTGATATGCCGCATATTATATTCACTTATCCAAAATGGGTACTTCCCATCAATCACTCCATCATACATCCGTCACGTTTCTCAATCACATTTGAAAGCCAAGACTATCCCTACGATAGGACTAATACACGTAAGTTCCTATCTTAAGCCATCACTTAGAAATGCCACTTTCATTATGTTGCTATCAATTGTAGAATCCAAGTATATTGCCAACATTCGCATTGTTTGGTTGTAGCGATTGATGGTGTAAAAAGGTTACTTTAATGACATGCGTAGTTATAAGTTGTTAGATTTTTGGTAACTTGGCTTCATTTGTGGTTTCACTTGGCATCTTAGGTCATCATGTAGAATATCATATTAAGTTATGTTATCCTTATTCATCATTTGTTGTGTAACCGATTTTAGCGTGAATTAACATTTGTGATATCAATATATAGCTTGGTTAACATAATTACTATGTCAATCTCACTTATTTAACTTTTGTTTTATTTTGATTACACTTATCTCATGAATTTCGTTTAAGGTTATGGGCCATTATCAATTGGGCCTTAGGTGTCATGGGCTTTTAATGTTTTGGGCTTACATTAGTTATTGGGTTTTACCTTATTTGGTTTAGGTGCATAATGGGTCATAGTGGTTATTGGGCTATAAGGCTTATTGGGCCAAGTGGCCCTACTGATTTGTGTTCCTTATGGTTCATTATTTGGGCCGGGTTAGCCCATTATGGTTCTTAGTTCATTACATAGCCCATTATGCCATTTATAATTACTTACAAATTTTCTGTTTTATACTTTATTTTTAAGAAATGTTAGCTACTATTTTGGGGTCAAGACGATTATTTGGACCTTCATGATTTTTACACAGTGACTTATATGTATCTAGTACTTTTGTGAATTTTTGGTCAATTTTATATGATGTTTGGTGTCCGTAAAAATTATCCAAACACAAACTGTCCCAATGGGCACTGCTTGCGACATCAGAAGTTTTATAAGTTCTTGATGTTCTGATTGTTAGAAAATCCCATGATTTTATTTTAAGTTCACAACACATTGAAATTACTTTCCACCAAGTATGACTTCCTGGAACGTTATGGATTGGGAGATAAAATTGTTAAAGTTCATAAAATATTCATACAAAATTACAGTTTTGACCAGTTTCAGTAGAAAAATCATATCTTTCGTTTGGTTTAGTATTTTTGAGTAATTCCAGTTGGAGGTTAATCTTAACTCATTTGTCTACAACTTTTATTTTGATAGTCTTTCTTGAAAATGTCCTCAAATGTTCAGTTTATTCGTTACAAGACAGAAGACCAATTCTGTCAGAATGTTTATTGTTAATGCATCCCAAAATGGTTTTGTTTGCTTGCTTTAACCTCTAGATTCCCACTAACAAAATTATTACTTTATTTTGTATCTCTTAACATCAAATATACAGATTTCAATCAATTTCAAGTTCATCAATCATCCTTAAAAGATCCATCTCAAGTCCCATATCAAAACCAAATTAAACTGTGCAAATCTAAGCATGCATGTAATCATCTCATCATTTTAACAACAAATCTTTATCCATCTTCAATTCAACAACTTAAAAACATATTTTTATGAAAAACTCCAGAAATATATTCATCAAAATGTATAAAAATATGACCATATTTCAAAGGAAAAATCACTTTAAAATCTATTTAATCTATGACAACACCTTTGGGTCTTAAACTAGTTGAATCCTTGAATCTTTCTTCTAGATTTCAACATGCATGAGCATGAGGAAGAAGATTCTATCAACTTGCCTTCATCAAGTGTATTTTCAAGAAGAAATTCAAAGAAAAACATGGTCTTTGATAAAGATCTTTTAGTATGAACAAAAACAAGATTGATTAAACAAAGAGATGAAGATTTATACCCTTGAAGAGCACGGTTTTGATGAAGAAATATGGCAGAAATTTCGTGGCTTTGATGCTCCAAATAACCCTTATTTCAAGCTTAAAATAACCCTTAAATCTTACTTGAATCAACCCTTGTTTAAGCCTTTCAAAAACCCTTTTTATTATTAAGTTTAATATGATTTTTCCTTGTCTTTTTGTTGATTATTTGAGCCAAAATGGAGAGGAAGAAAAGGAGGAGTGCAGAAAATTTGAGAGAAAGAGAGAAAATATTGGTTTGTGTGTGTAAATGAAAAGGGATGTGTGAAGTGTGGGGTGTGATGGTAGGTTAAGTTAACCTTGGGAGTTTAAGGGTATCATGTGGCTAAAATTGTGATTGGTGGAGTGCACATGGCTGAATTTTTGCAAGAAAAATTAGAAATTTTGTAAGGAACAATTATATAAAAGTCTTACACTCATGTCAATATGCATATATATGTATGTCTATGTATGTATTATGTATTGGGTGCATATTAAGTTCTTGCAAGGATATAAGTGTATGTATATGTTCTTGTATAAATATTTACTAGTTATGTAGTGTTTCTAAGACATGGTTTATGTACATATATGTGTATATGGTGTGTATATATATATAGATGTATGTAAATATATAGTTTTTTTTTTGTGTGTTTTAATTTTATTACTTATCTCATTATTTATAAACTTTTATTTACATTAGATATATATATATATAGTATTATTATTAAGCACTTTTATGTACATCATAGTTTATATAAATATATTTTAAGATATCATTAGTTATGTGTCCAAATATACTTGATTTACTTGGTGTTTGAATTGTTGGACATTTGTGAATAATTATCTTTGTTAACTCAATTTGTGAGTCTTAGTTTATTATATTTAACTTCATTTCTCGAATTAAAATTTTTGGTTCATTGACATTTTGTCAAGTTCAATTAGAACTAATATATGTAGCTTGAGATTGGCTTAACTAATTATAGTTATTGGTTATGACATTTCTATGATAGCTAGTCATCTATGGTATTTCTAAGGCATTTTACTGTACTAAAGGGCGATTTCTCTTAATAAACTTCTAGGGATATACCTAGATAAATATAAGTAAGTTGTCCTAGTCGGAAATTGAGGGTTTTACATCATTACCCCCTTAACTATAACTTCGTCCTCGAAGTTCGCTCGTTCACAAGGTGATAAAATGAATAGATTGACGATAAGGATAGCTTAACAGGGACGCACGAACGTAAGAGTTCATCTAGGTTTCATCACGACCTTTCGGTTACTTACAGAATTTTTAGCCTCCACAGTTGGGGGCATCTATTCCTTGGTGCCCTAAATATCACTTGATTAGAAGCTTTAAAAGTGTTATAATTGTCGCTCACTTCTTGAGACGACTTGAGATTAATCGTAAGAGATCATTATGGGTTGTCCATCTTGCCTAGATCAATGTTAAGTAATGGGATGATGACAAGAATATTAATACGGAAATGAGTAACGGTTCGTAACGTGAGTTATAACAAAATACTAAGAGACGTTGGAATTTTGATCGTTGGTGGCTACTCATTTCCCCAATAAGAATCCTCCACTGCTCCTTGCATAGTTTTATCTTTCTTTGGTTTGATGTTGGACACACTTGCCGCTACTAGAAATTATTGACTTCGTTTGTGACAAATCACTTATTAAGGGATTACCCCTTAACAAGGGTGCTGCTAATCCGGGATGCCAAATTGCATAAAATTTGCAAAGGTACATCTTCGTAGCACCTTATTTTAGAGTTTTTCAGTGTCGACTTTGTTGTTTTACGACATACAAGGGGATTACGATTCAGCCAATGATAGTTCTATTTTACTCCTCATACTCGCCTTTATCCTTGTTTTCGAATGTCATCTTTTTCGTTATTCGTAAAGTCGCATCGTAACTCATTTTTATCTTGCTCTTGCTGATATTGGCTCGCAAATCGTTGTATGGAACCTTTAATTCTTCCTTTTTATGTAGAGGTATTACCCCTTTATGATATATTTTCGGCTAACTCCTTTTCAGCATTACACAATAACCTCTTCCATTTCTCTTCTATTCTTATGCATTCCTTGCGATAGAGTTTACACAATCCTTATGCTTACAGTTAATCATATCGTATCCTCACCGTCTTGGCAAGACTAAAACTTCAAGCCTTTGTTAGTATGGATCCCCTCTCAGGGACAATCCTTCTTAGGTCCTTTCAGACCTAATGACCATGCTCTCAAAAGCCTTATATCTGTTTTTAGTTTTCTAAGCTAAGCTTCTTTTCAAGTACACAGCCTAATGTTCTTGGGAATTGTGATGCAACATAATTTAGGTGGAGCTTCATACCTCGTCCAATTCTCAACCATTTCTCTCCATTTTTCTTTTGTGTTCTTATGGATCACCATACTCCTTACCATTTTTGCCACTCGGATCCATCTCCTACTAGAGTAATTGTCATCTTGGTTGACACACGCAATCGATAGTCCTTGGGGTTTATCCCAGGGGTACTCATCTTTTTCCCCGCTTGTCACATAAGCGAATTATCATACTTTCATTCAAACGTTCCATGACTAGCTCTTTCCAGAGTTTGTAGTTGTTTGGGACTTAGGTCAGCGATCAACTTCCTTGATCGTCGTGGCAGTATGTGCCTGAATTCTAGTGTCATATTTCCTATTTACTCTGACTACTAACTTAGCGATTTCATGTCGTTTTCCTTTTCACTTCTCTTGGGCGCACTACTTCATAGGTCGATGGTTCTTGACTGTTCACCATGTGTTCTAAAATTTTTTTTCCGCCCAAGTTCATCTTATTTTAGCTTACCTCCAAACGACCGTTGACCTTGAGGGTATCCATCACTCATGTTTCCTCCACTTATCGACCATACTCCCCTTCTTTAGCAAAACTAGCCTCCATTGGGTGTTGGGCGTATACCGCTTCCTCTCAGCTTAGTTGATATGTTCTACTAGTAGTTTGTCTCTCAATGAAGGTTTTCCAATAGGTATTTAAAGTATAATGCCTGGAGCGCCATAAAGATGAACACCGACAGAACTACACCTCATGGATAACGTCAATACCTTCACTTTATCGTGTGGGTTAGATCACCTTCCTTTACTTTACTTTCTACTTCACACAGCTTCAATGATGGTAGTGAATAGCTCTTATTGAACGATAAAGTATAGTCTTGTGCTTCATTCTCCTTGTTCGAATATCTTCCTTGTTGCGATTACCCCTTAACATTTTTCTCCTAGAAAAATGTAAGGATTTCTTGCTTTTCGTATCATCTCGTTTTCTCCTCTAAGTAAGCTCATTAGCCACCTTCTTAGCTAGGTTCCTTGAATCACCATTACATCTTGTCAATCTTCAATTCGCTAAATTTTCTCATCCTTCTAGACGACTTTCAATTTGCTATATTTCCTAATCTTACTTGTAACTATTCTAGTCCTCTAGAGTAGTCCCAACCATTTTTCATTTATCTTCAAGTCGTGGGGTCACATAAGTTTTATATTACTTCTTATCCTCCTTAATTTTCCATCTTCACTCCAACGGTAACTTTGGAATTTCTTCTAATTGCCACCGAGGATTCATTTTACATGGATAGAAGGGCTTTTAATTCCTTCACCAAATTTGAGGTTTCAGTTCAATTGCCTCTTCACATGTAGACCATATCCAAGACATCACTTCCATCGGGTATACTAGTCCATAGTATCTTCTATACTATACTTTTCTAACCTGCTAGAACTTCCTTGTATCGAGTAGGTCCTTCTCTTAACGTCATTGCGAACGGGCGATGTTAGTTATTTGGTCTCACCACTTTCAGGTGTTGTGTCGAGTCATCCATGGATTAAGGGAATCGTAAATCTTTGGAAAAGGAGAAGGACCATGCTTTCATCGTGTTTGGTCCTCGAGTTTGTCAAGATTCACTTGGGTAGCTTCAATGTGGAAGTGAGGAGTAAGATTTCGTAGTGAGAATAAGACGTCAACCCAGATTAATATCTTTAGGTGAGTTAAACTGAATGCTTCAACGTCGCTTGTGAAAATTTGCTTCTTTGTACTTTGATTGACATACATCATATCTTCCATGGCCTACGTTATGTTGTGATCCAATAGCATCTTCTATGCTATATATTTATCCCAAGCATTTCGCTTTTGGACGACTGATGACTAAACGTCATTCGCATCTCTTGATGTCGCAGGAGAGCGGAGTACTACTTACTTGATTTCGTCATTGCCGAGTGTGGCGTGAGTGAGTTTCACGTTGTTAGGTTACTAACTTTTGAAGAGAAGCGGTGGTGATCATTACTTTGAATCATTAAGAATTTCAAAGATATAGAATTTGATTTCGAATGAATAAAGTAGGAAATATAAAAAAAAGATTCATTAAGGCTCGAATCAGACTCCTTGCGCGGTTAAAGAAATCTCTTCTATGTGTTATGTTGCCCATTGGACTCCAACTTTCGATGACGTCAACATGTACCTCATCGACTTAAATAATATAGATGGATGTTCGCATATACGTGTTAGAATAGAAATCGCACAAAATTTCGAGGCTACATTCCTCATGTGTGTCGTCTAGATAGTATGGGTACGTGTTCGACTAGTGACATTGTATCGTCATAAGGCCTTAGTGTCGCTCGCCATTCGTAAATCTCCGACTTAGTTTGACATTTCCATATGTTTGCGCCATCTCAGATCGAATACAAAGGTTATGTGTAGTTCCTAAGAGGATAGAGTCACCTCATATATTGGGACTATAATTCTTAAGATATATCGTCCAACGTTCGTGGAAAGATGCTCCACCGATGATATCGCGTTGTCGTATGTCAGATATGTATAGTGGTGTCATGAGAGATAGGATATTGAGTATTTTTAAAAAGAGCATGGGTGACGAATAATTGGGGCGTACTTTATGTTAACTTTCATACTTAGAAAATTTCTAATTTATAATGAATTTCCCAGGGCGTTCCATAGTTCTCAAGCGGTCAAATCTCAACATGCGATATCTATCTTGGTAGTAAGGAATAACCATATTATCATCATATCAAGCAATTACTAGTTCTCATAGTCACATCTAGAGCATCATAACTATCTCATAATTAGGCAAAACTTTATAGTCATTACATCATCTACGCACTAGTCCTTATATAGCTCAACTTAGGGTGCAATAAGTATCTCAATAGTAAGGCATGACTACATAATCATCGCAATAATCACACGCTAACTTCAAATAGCTCAAACTTAGAGAGTAAGGGCTCTTATATCCATATTTCAAATAGTCCAAACTTAGAGAGTAAAGCTCTTATATCCATATCGGCTATAGAATTTCATATTACTTGTCATACCTATATCCCCTTTTAGTTCTTTCTTATATATCAGTCTCATCACCCAATAACTTAAACAAGTCATATTCGAAAAAAAGTTCATGCTACATAATAATCACATTATTTTATAGTGCATATGCTACTTAAAGTTCAACATCATAATTCATAAATCTTTTACGCATGCATTTATCACAAAATTTTCACATTGCACCTTAAACTTTCACATTAACAATACAAATTTCACATTGCACATTACAACTTTCACATTGTACCTTATAACTTTCATATTGCAATCAATCAATCATGCCCGAGTGTGCATGTTATAGCATAAAGTAGCATGTATCAACAAATATATATTTCAATCTTAGATTCGTTCACTTCTAATGTGCAAGAAGAGGAATCCTACAAGCTAGCATAATCCTCAACTAAAACAAGTCTTGAATCCTTATATGTGCTTAGTGAATGTCTAAATGCAACACGTATGCTCATAAAAACGGATTTACACAAGATCTCTTTTTTTTTTCTTTTAAAAGGAATCCTTTTGAACACAAGTCCAAGTGTTGTTTGAGTTTTACATGGTTCTCTCATAATTAAACATAGATTCATGACTCTATGTTATTAAGGGTCCTACCATGTTAAGCTCAAACTAATCCACTTAACCTCATGCTCGACTCGACTATAAAAATCGTTTTGAAAAGTGGCTATAGTTTTGAAATTCCCGTAGGAACTCCAATGTTCTCTATAACCTTGGCTCTTGATACCATTTTCTGTAACACCCCAACTAAGGCGGAACAATGAGATGTACAGAAAGTCGAGTATTCAACAAAGGATTATAAATAACATTCACCATAGCTTTATTTGATAAAAATAATTTACAATGTACAAACATGTGAACCAATTTCCAAGTACAAATGCGTCCACCATACTTGGATATTGAGTCCACGAACCAAATAACAAGCACATGAAATAGTACTACAATGATCAAGGCGGATTCCATTGCCTATCACAAAGTTTGATCTTTGACTCCAAAGGAAATGCAAATAATCATGAAGCATATAAATCCTCAATGCTTAAGCTTATTTCCTGAAAAGCATGAAGAAAAGTGTCAACTACGAAAACGTAGTTGGTGAGTGCATAGGTTTTTTATATAAATCTTGGTACATCACCGTTTTAATACTTAGAAAACCGATTACTATTACATTTTGAAATATCCAAACCATATGATCGAGAAAATTTTCATATCATGTTATCAAGCTTCCAATACCATAATGTCATATCAAGACTTGGAAAATCCATAGTAAATTTCAGGTTCTCATTTGTCAAATCATCATGAGAGAAAATGTATATAAATCGATTAATCGTATATCATACCAAATCATTCGGTTACCAAAATCATTTCAATATCACCAATTTCAACGTCTTTCAAGATATCATATGAGGGACGATACCCATCCGTATGTCCAAACAATTTCCAATTATCAACAATATTAATATCAATTTCACTTAGCCACAAGGGCATAATTCATATCAATTTTCATTTAGCCCAAGGCATAATTTACATAATTTTGATGAGTAAATGCTTGAGCCACTACTACTACCATTTTCAAGTCCAAGCTTTATAATACTTCTTATCTTTGCACAAGCTGTCAATCAAGTGCCTTACTTATACTTGGGTTCGTGTCATGAGGACGACCGATTAAACTTACGTAGCTAGAACACCCTAATGGTCGGACTGGAAGTGATGGTCATCACGAAGGCAACCAACCTTCCACCGTTACGCTCTGGATGGGTGGACGACTCCTAGTTGCGCACTATCTAACTACAGGCCTCCCTTAGGAGTAAATAGTATGTACCGAAAAGAAAACGGTTGACAGAACTCAAGTTCATCATATAACAATTATCACTTGGAACATACGTTATAACTTCATATCATAATCATACTTACCAGAGTCATTTCATATCAAACTTTCTTTCAAGAAACACTTCATATATTATATAAAATAACTTTACTTATCATGCTTTTCACCCCGAAAGTTAAACACATAAAATAGTTTGAAAGGGGCTATGACTCACCTTGATATGCCGCATATTATATTCACTTATCCAAAATGGGTACTTCCCATCAATCACTCCATCATACATCCGTCACGTTTCTCAATCACATTTGAAAGCCAAGACTATCCCTACGAGGACTAATACACGTAAGTTCCTATCTTAAGCCATCACTTAGAAATGCCACTTTCATTATGTTGCTATCAATTGTAGATCCAAGTATATTGCCAACATTCGCATTGTTTTGGTTGTAGCGATTGATGGTGTAAAAGGTTACTTTAATGACATCCGTAGTTATAAGTTGTTAGATTTTTGGTAACTTGGCTTCATTTGTGGTTTCACTTGGCATCTTAGGTCATCATGTAGAATATCATATTAAGTTATGTTATCCTTATTCATCATTTGTTGTGTAACCGATTTTAGCGTGAATTAACATTTGTGATATCAATATATAGCTTGGTTAACATAATTACTTATGTCAATCTCACTTAATTAACTTTTTTTATTTTGATTACACTTATCTCATGAATTTCGTTTAAATGTTATGGGCCATTATCAATTGGGCCTTAGGTGTCATGGGCTTTTTAAATGTTTTGGGCTTACATTAGTTATTGGGCTTTACCTTATTTGGGTTAGGTGCATAATGGGTCATAGTGGTTATTGGGCTATAAGGCTTATTGGGCCAAGTGGGCCTACTGATTTGTGTTCCTTATGGGTTCATTATTTGGGCCGGGTTAGCCCATTATGCTTCTTAGTTCATTGCATAGCCCATTATGCCATTTATAAGATTACTTACAAATTTTCTGTTTTATACTTTATTTTTAAGAAATGTTAGCTACTATTTTGGGGTCAAGACGAATTATTTGGACCTTCATGATTTTTACACAGTGACTTATATGTATCTAGTATTTTTGTGAATTTTTGGTGAATTTTTATATGATGTTTGGTGTCCGTAAAAATTCCAAACACAAACTGTCCCGAATGGCGCTTGCTGCTTGCGATATCAGAATTTTATAAAAATTCTTGATGTTCTGATTGTTAAAAAATCCCATGATTTTATTTTAAGTTCACAACACATTGAAATTACTTTCCACCAAGTATGACTTCCTGGAACGTTATGGATTCGAGATAAAAATTGTTAAATTTCATAAAATATTCATACAAAATTACAGTTTTGACCAGTTTCAGTAGAAAAATCATATCTTTCGTTTGTGTAGTATTTTTGAGTAATTCCAGTTGGAGGTTAATCTTAACTTTTTGTATCTCTTGACATCAAATATCCAGATTTCAATCAATTTCAAGTTCATCATCATCCTTAAAGATCCATCTCAATCCCTATCAAACCAAATTAAACTAGTCAATCTAAGCATGCCTGTAATCATCTCATCTTTTAACAACAAATCTTTATCCATCTTCAATTAAACAAATAAAAACATATTTTTATGAAAAACTCCAAAAATATATTCATCAAAATGTATAAAAATATGACCATATTTCAAGGAAAAATCACTTTAAAATTATTTAATCTATGACAACACCTTTGGGTCTTAACTAGTTGAATCCTTGAATCTTTCTTCTAGATTTCAACATGCATGAGCATGAGGAAGAAGATTCTATCAACTTGCCTTCATCAAGTGTATTTTCAAGAAGAAAATCAAAGAAAAACATGGTCTTTGATAAAGATATTTTAGTATGAACAAAACAAGATTGATTAAACAAAGAGATGAAGATTTATACCCTTGAAGAGCACGGTTTTGATGAAGAAATATGGCAGAAATTTCGTGGCTTTGATGCTCCAAATAACCCTTATTTCAAGCTTACATAACCCTTAAATCTTACTTGAATCAACCCTTGTTTAAGCCTTTCAAAAACCCTTTTTATTATTAAAGTTTAATATGATTTTTCCTTGTCTTTTTGTTGATTATTTGAACCAAAATGGAGGGAAGAAAAGAGGAGGAAGTGCAGAAAATTTGAGAGAAATGAGAGAGAAATATTGGTTTGTGTGTGTAAAATGAAAAAGGATGTGTGAAGTGTGGGTTGATGGTAGGTTAGTTAACCTTGGAGTTTAAGGGTATCATGTGGCTAGTTAAATTGTGATTGGTGGAGTGCACATGGCTGAATTTTTGCAAGAAAAATTAGAAATTTTGTAAGGAACATTATATAAAAGTCTTACACTCATGTCAATAGAAATTGATCGTTTCATGGTTTTATGAATCAGATCGTTTTACACAAGGAATCAGTCAAGATCGTTTCAAAGTCCGTACAAGGTCGTCCTAAACTTCAAAAGAGATCGTTCCAACTTTTAAATGGAAAGGATCGTTTTATAACTTGTAAGCAGGG
>NW_025215596.1:0-22133 GCF_010389155.1 Erigeron canadensis | reverse complement strand
ATGAACTTCATCATCGCCGATGAGTTCTGCCCCCGGAGTATTCAATTCTTTCATTAGATTGTGAGGGTATTTGAGTGATGATGGTTTCGTGCAAATAGGATGGAGGGAGTAAAGTCGAAAGTGAGAGGTTACGGTGATGTGTTGTGAGAAAAGGGTTAAAAGAAATGATACCTTCCCTAAATTCTCAAATCGCCGGGTGAAACAAATTTCTATCAGATGTCATTTGTTGTATCTTCATAAAGACTTCATGGACCCAGTGAAGCAATGCATATCTCAATTTTTCTGGAGCTAGCGTGCATGTCCATTACTCAAACACTCCTGTTCCCAAATTCGAGGGAACCATGATACGTTGGTACTTGGAAAGCTAGAATGCTTTTGCATTTGGCGGGATAGAGAGGTATGTTGAAAATCCTCAAGGATGGACCATATATATCATGTCCAGTGGTGTTAGTCCTCTTCTGACCCAACTGGGCAAAGAGGTTCAAGGGAAAAATCTGAAGAACATTGGACAGATGAGGATTGCAGACTGGTTGACCTTGATACCAGACTGAAAAACATGATCCTTGCTGCAGTTCCAGAGGAATTAATTCCTACCTGTTTTGTATCCCAGTTCTAAATCCAGTGGGAAGAACTGGTTCTCCAGTTTGAAGGTGGAGCTGACACTCTTTCCACCAGAAAGGTTGCTCTCAATAAGAAGTATGAAACCTTCTTTGCTCTTCCCAATGAAAGCCTGACGAATACCTATACCAGGTTCACTAGTTTGATTAATCAACTGAGAGGCTTAGGGATTGAGATAGATAAGGACATCCTTCTTGAGAAATTTGTGATATTTTGCCATCAAAATGGGCACACATGGTTCTTGTCTTAAGACAAGGAAAGACCTTGCATAGTCACACTCTTGCATCTCTTTTGGAGCCTTCAGATTCACTGAAGATAACAATGCTGCAAGATGGTGGCTGAGCAAGATGCTTTAAACCATGCTCATAATTCCAAAGTTGCCAGTCTAACTGGGCAACCTTGTGTTGCTTTAATATCTACTGAGAATGTCCAGTCACATTCTATGAAGGAGATGTTAAATAGTTTATTGAATTCTGGCCTCATTACTGATCTCAGCAATGGTTGTGAGGAAACTGACAATGATGATCTGGTCGCCATGATTGCTAAAACCTTCAACAGGTTTAAGCATAAATCTAATAGATTTAATGGGTCCAATAATACTTCCAGTTCCAACTCTCTAGACAAGGCCAATCTTGCATGCTACAAGTGTGGCAAGAAAGGTCATTTCATGAAGGAATGCAGATCTAGTCAGATGAACAACCAAACTGGTCCATCTATTCCTAACTTTGTTAAATCTGATGATTATAAGGATAAATACAAGAAGCTCAAGGCTCAGATTGCCCTCATGTCACTTGATCAAGAAAAAGAAAAGGAAAAGAACAAGTGCATGATGGCCCAAACTGAAGGAAAGTGGGAACTCTCTGATGACTCATCTGATGATGATGAAGAGATTAGAGATGTATGTTTCATGGCACTGGAGAACAACTAACCAATGGTGAAGGATGATGTCGTGTCAGGAAGATGGGTGGACATCATTTTAAAGAAGGTAAGGGATTATGATGATGAACAGGACACTGAATCAAAACTTGACGTTGCTAAGTCATTAAATGATGATTTGTTGTTTGTTGAAACTATGAGAACTGACTGTGAAAGATAATTGGAAACAGTTTTAACTGAGTTTAACAACCTAAAAAATCAAATGAATGACTTGCAAAGTGTTCAGTTGGCTTAAGGAATCTGATTTAAAAATTGAGGCACTGGAAAAGGATAACCAAAAACTTAAATTTGATCTTGAAAAGGAACATATGGTGATCAAATCATGGGTACAAGCATCTGGTAAAAATTATGATGCGTTTTCTAAAACCATTGATGCTCAAAAAACTGCTTGGAAATCTGGTGATCTCCAGATGGCAGCTGTTTTACCCATAATTCACCAGATGCCATAATCGGTAAGAATTGAGACTCCCTATGACTCCTCTGACCATGTCAAGTTAGATTCTGTTGAGACCACCACCGTTGAGGTTCAAACTGGAGCCAAAAAGGCTAAAGCTCCAGTTAAGAAGGAATCTGGTGACATTCCTCTACCTCACAAGTCCAAAGAGTCCAAAACTCAAAGACTAAAACCCCGCTGAGCCCAAGTCCATGGGCCAGCAGCCTGATGAGAAAAACATTTTGTTAAAACTAGAGAATCAGTCCAAAATTTGTCTAGGCAGGTACAAAGTTGTACTGCCAGAATTAAAAATTTGGAAGGAGCTTCATCTTCTCTGTGAAAAACAAAATGTCAAAACCCCTCCTCAAAAACAAAAGACAAAACAATCTACTCAGAAAGGAGCAAAATCTGAAAAGAAAAAGGAGGTTAAAATTCTACTCAAACCAATTGTTTTTACTCCTGAAGCTGGAGAGAACCCTCCAGTTTCTTCATCCAGTTGTACACCAATTTAAACTCCTGAGACTTCTCAGAAGGAGTCCAGTGGACCAATCAAGAAAAGATGGGTTCTCCAAAATAACTAATTGTTTACTTGGGTGTACAGGGCGATTGAAAGAAGAATATCTGGTATCTGGACAGCGCTGCTGGCAGGACTATGACCGGATGTAAGCCCCTGCTGGAAGAATTCACTATCTGTGATGGACCGGCAGTGACATTTGGTAATGATGGAAATGGGAAAACTGAAGGATATGGTGTTGTTGACAATGGGCAGATCCAGTTCACAAGAGTTGCATTTGTTAATGGTTTGAAATATAATCTGATAAGCGTCAGTCAACTTTGTGATGATGGATATAGGGTACTGTTCGATATTGCTCAAGGCACTATTTTTAATAAGGATTGGAAGGTGGTGATGATTGCACCAAGAAAAGGGAATGTGTACATCATGGACATGGAGCCTGCTCCAAAAGAGCATTGTTTCTATGTCAAGGCTGATGAGGATTCCAACTGGCTGTGGCATAAACGGTTATCCCACCTTAATTTCAAAAATATCAACAAGTTGTCAAGAAAGCAACTGGTGGATGGGATACCTTTGTTTTCCTTTAAAAAGGAAAAGCCATGTCCAGAGTGTGAGATGGGCAAGAAGAAAAGAGCCAGTTTCAAGACCAGGCAGAACTTTAGTATCACTGAACCTCTTCACATGCTTCATATGGATCTCTTTGGTCCAGTGAATGTTCAAACTAAAGCTGGCAAGAAATACACTTTGGTTGTGGTCGATGAATACACCAGGTATTGTTGGGTGATATTTATCAGATCAAAGAGTGATGCACCTGGTGAAATTATCTTTCTCATCAAAAGAATTGAATTCAAGTATACCAAGAAAGTGTGTCAGTTGCGAATTGATAATGGTACATGTAAAATAATGGAAATCGTTCGTGTTCAAGTGCGGAAGTAAGGTGAGTAACAATGGTGGATGTGTGTGTTAGTGTGTGTATTGAGAGAGACCGAGGTATATGTGTGAAAAGCTTGGAAATATATTAGCAATATGTGACTAAAAGTTTACAAAAGGTTAAGGCTTGAGGGGTATTTATACTCTAAGTAAATACATAAGCTCCCCTCAACCTTATATTACATATATATATTAACAAAGATAATGAAATACAACTAAGCACTATTTTGAATTTCTAACATTCTCCCCCTTAGTGCTTGGTTGTCTTCTATCAGTTCCTCCTGTTCCTCCTCCTTCTTTTCTCAGCTCGTCTTTTCTTGTTCTTTCTTTTCTTGTAATCTTGAGCTGCTTTTGATGTAGATGGCTTATCTTTCATAGAATTCCAAAAAGCTCTTTTCTTGTAACTATTCCAAGAGTCATTCCAATACCTCTTAGGAATGAAATGCCAGTTAGCACCTTCTGGACGTTCATCGGGCAATCTGATATTATCTTGAAAGTTAACTGGTGGAATATTATGAGGACCTCGTTCATGACTTGGATTCCAAAGAACCCATGAACCTGTCTCAGTATGAATGATTCCTTCTGTTGGTCTAATAGTTCTGACAGCAATAAGATCTCTAACCCTTTGACGAACATCAATTGTTCTTGAATCCTTCTTATGTGTCTTTCTCTTTGAATCTGGATGTGTTCATTTTTACTGGGATCAGGATTATCATGAATTGCTCTGAGGAAGAATAAACAGTATTTCAGAGTGCCATCTGAATACTTGGGAAAATCAGATGCACGGATAAAGATTTTTCCTCTGAAGCTGTTAATGAAAACAAATCCATCCAATTCTTCTATTGGATCTCCAATCTGATAAGAATCCAACTCATAACCTCCTGCTCTCTGAATTGGTCTCGTGAGATTAATTCTTCTTGTTCTCCTTTCTAGACCAATCTGGAAATCATTGAACTCATATATCTGATTAAAGCCTGAATGTGACTCTTCAGAGCTTCATAAGCAAGGAGTTGATCTGGAGTCTTTGTGATCAAATGAGCATACTGGTTGTAGAGAAAGAGGATGTCAGAGATTGGTAAGTATTGGAAAGATTCTTCATGAATAGCATAAATGTGACCATCAGCTCTTTGAACTCTAAATCGGACAAGTCTTTGATTCTGATACTTGATAGGAGCAATCAATGTCAACACTTTGTGATTGGACTCTGGAACTGATTATACCACTCTTCACTTCTTACTGTGCTTTCAGCATTCATCATTTCTAAGTATGCATCCCTTTGATTTTGATGTCTGAAAAGAAAGAATGCTCTCACCTATTCAAGGTCATGTTGAGTCTTTCCTCAGATGAGCAGTAAATCGGAAAGCTCTTTCTTCAATGTATCTTGCCCTGCATACTAATTCTTCAGGTCTGACATTCAGATCTAGCATTTGAGCATAATTCTCATAAAAATATCCTTCATTGATTTGCCAGATTTTGTCTCGAGTGATTCTTGGATGTCTAATGCCCATGCTAAGCTCTCTTGGAGTGTCAAGATTATTTTTATCTCTTAGATCATAGACAATCTCTTCAAAGATATCTTTCTCAAATTGTTCTTGAGACATAGCAGGTCTTGGTGGAGCATCATTAGAATCATCCGAATCAGAATCACTGTCATCATCAGTCCTCTTCCCTGGTTGAAACGGATCAAGATCACTAGATTGATCAGAACTTGATGTAGTTGAGTAGTAGTGAGAGATATATTTAACAAGTGGAGGCAGATCATCTGAATCAGAATTATGAACTTGATGAGCTTGAGATGATGAAGGAATATCCACACTTTGACTTTGATCTTGATTCCTTCTGTTACTTCTTGAACACTTGCTTCTTGTGTTGTATTATGACCTTCTCCACTATCTTGAGCATTATTCTCCCCCTCGGGTTGATCATACGGATTTTGATCATCCCGACTCCTTAAGATAGTGGTCGGTCGACATTGTTGTTCAAGATCAGTTAATCTCTTTCGAATTGCTTCAGTTTCAGCCTTATGAGCAGTATCAGTATCCAGGAAATGTTGATAAGAAAGAATTGATTGACAGATGGCTTGCTTTGGTGGATTCAGATTAGGCTCTTCAGATCTTAATCTACGAAGTACTGCCATTATGAGAGTATCAGTGGATATACCACTTTCATGAAGCCTATTAGCAGTATAGTCATTCAATAAGTATCACTGAGATCAGAGTCTGATGAAGATGAAGATTTGAAGAAGAATCAGGAGAATCAGGATCAGGAAATGATTGTTGAGTTGATGAAGTTGGAATTTCTGGGGGGGTTGATGATGAAATTGGAGATGATTGAGTAATTGGTGGTGTTGATATGATTGGTTGAGATGACAAAGGAATAACAGTTGGAACAGTTGAAATATGAGTAGTAGGTGTTGAGATTGGAGTAACACAGATGAGCCAATTCTAAGTGCACCACCAGTAAGCAATCTGCGTGGTGAAGAACTGGTTTGAGTCATTGGATGTTTTCCTGTAATAGAATATCGGGAAGCACGTAAAACGCTTTCTTGTTCTTGTTCAATCCCTTCAACCAGATGAGTCACAAGAGTACGAACAAGTGGAGATAATGTTACAACAGCTGGAGATTCAGAAATTGAAGTATCAGGAGTAATGGAAGCTGACACATCAGTAGTTCCAAGTGGTTCTACTGAGTGACCTGACGACATCATGACTGTCACAGGATTTCCTGTTGGTTCAAGAGTTTGAGCAACAGTTGATGATTCGGCTTCACAACCAGAATCCTTAGGAAAGTGGACAAACATAACACCGGTGTCACTTAGATCAACCGTTAAACCCAAAGCACGAATAGCCGCAGCAACTGCTCGAGCTCGAGAGAGTTCAAACTGTCGCTGAGCCAATTCAGCTACACGGGTGCCTTCGTTCAAAGCTGGCATAACGTTAGCAATGGAAGGACTTCCAAACAATCCTTGAGAGGGCACTAAAGCCGAGCTCTCTATGTTTGTTCCGGCAGCATCACCTAGATGTGCAGATGGTATAACAATCGGTGTAAGTGT
Source organism: Erigeron canadensis (assembly GCF_010389155.1). Taxonomy (NCBI): domain Eukaryota; kingdom Viridiplantae; phylum Streptophyta; class Magnoliopsida; order Asterales; family Asteraceae; genus Erigeron; species Erigeron canadensis. Next base: position 15,650 of record NW_025215596.1, on the reverse strand, counting down.
CCTAGGGGTACTAGACAGACGTGCAGAATCGAAAGTCAAGAGAGGGGCAGATGTCTCTTTATCTTCAACATCCACAGACTCTGAAGGAGACTGGGATGGAGTACGTGGATTTTGCCCATGCAGAAATGAGACGTCAGTCTGTAGAGAGACTTCTGAACGGCTAGTGGAGGTTTGACCGTGCAAGAGTTGGGAGCTCTTGTCTTCTATCCTAGGTCGAACCCGGCGAGTATATGTTGTTTGAACTAATGGAAGGCCAACGTTTTCTTTATGCCTTATACCTAGCCCAGACCTCTCATCCTCTCTAACATTTTCAACTCCACCCTCATTTCCACCTTGTTCCTCCGGGATGTCCATTACATCATCAGCAAATTGATTGGCTTCATTATCAGATGAATCAATATCAGAATCACCACATCTTCTTGTTCAGCTCGGGAGAAACGATCATACTCAAAGCGAGATCTTTTGAATGTTTTCTTTTTGATATTAACAGGAATGGACTTCCTGCGCCCTTGAAAGTATGTCGGTGGAGGTGATAGGAAAACAGGTGTAAATTGTTGATGAAGGAATTTGAGTTGGAATTTGTTGTGATTGAGGCATTGTTAGGGGTTCTGGTGTTAGAATTTCTGGAAGTGGAGATGTTTGAATTGGTGAAGAGTGTCTTTGTGGTGAAGGTGTTCTTGGTGATGGTGATCTTCTGATATTTGAGGTTTTAGGAGGTGGTGATCGAATTGGTCTTGGAGTCCCAGACTCAGAGATTGTATCCTCAGAAGATGTTGGAGAAGAAGGTTCAACTGGTTTTTCTTTTCAACTTCTTTTTCTTTGAACTTCCCTTCTTTTTTGTTGATGTACTTTCTTACTCAACTTTATCACAAACATTTCACCTCTTTGTTTCTTACTCTTTGGCCTACCTGAACTGGATTCACCCTCACTCTCTTTTCTTTTCCTCTTAGACCCCTCACTTGGCGACCTATGTACAACTTGGGTAGGAACCGGGAGGCTTTCCGGTCCCATTGTTGTCCTAATCCAGTCCAGATATGCTTTCTTGGCATCATCAGCATCAAAAACCATATCAAGTAAAAATGATGGAATCAAATAAGAATAGTTAGGGATACCAGAGTCTCTAACAAACTTGAATGGATGAGTAACAACTTTCCCTGTCTCAAGAAGTCTTGGAATGTGCTTCTTGTTCCTGATTATACTTCGGACAATTGCTGAGAGAAATCTTATGAAAGGAATATACTTCTTTGGAGCAGATATTTTTCCATTTACTGCTACTATCAACTGATCCCAAAGAAGTTGAGCAATGTTGTAGTGCTGATTGAAAACAAACCCATAGAATACGTACAGCATTGTCTGGGTCAAGTTATCAAAATTCTTGGTAACTTCTTCAGCTTAAAATCAGTTGTTTTTTTCAGAGGACCATCATAACCAAGTGATATCAAGGCAGCAAACATCACATCATTTGATTCAAATTCATCATAATAATCTTTCCCATTTGAGTTTGCTTCTGGTAGCCTTAAATATCTTCTGAAATCATCTAAATTGAACTCGAAGTCATATATATTATCTCCAGACTGAAGTTCAAATTGAAAATAGCCTTGTCTATGAAGTTTTGGAGATTTGACTTTTGATTTAGTCCTTGATGAAGATGGATCATGTGGTTGCACAAAGATAATGGATCTCCACGTGTCAAATAAATATGATTCAGCCAGATCAACATCTACTGTTAAAGCATGAGTAAGAGGATGATTGTGGAAGATTGCTGAAATTATTGGAAAGCCGGGGGCATTGAAAGGATCATTCAGAAATCGATTATTTCTCATATTGATAGAATTTCCGGCTGTAAGAATTTCTTCTATTGATTCATTAATGGCAATCTCTTCATCATGTCTAACCTCCTCTTGATGATCCATTATTTTTATAATTTTCTGTTTTAGGACATAAAAACTTTTAACACACACAAAAAAATAATATTTGAATAGCAAATAACAAGGTTCACACAGACAATTTATATAAGATACAAGGAGGTTCACAAAGGCGATCAACTCAGTGTATCCTTTATAAATAATTTGTTATGAGAAAATAAACACAGAATAGTTAAATACATATTTTCCATATATAAGTTTACAAAGAAGTTCACAAAGGCGATCAATTCTTTGTGCTCTTATATACTTTGATATGTATATAACTTTGAAAATAATATATAATCATATAAGTATGATATATTTGAGAATAATAAGGAAGTACACAAAGGCGTTCGATTCCTCATATTCCAGAATATATGACAATTATATGATCATACAAAACAGTTTGTCACACCACACAAAAATAAAAGTAAAAATAAAATGTTGAAAGGAAGAAAAAATTTCTGAGTGTAAAATTTTGAACGATCTAAATTTAGATCGTTCTGAGTAAATCTTAGTTAAAAAGAAATGAAACGATCTAAATTTAGATCGTTTTGAAAGATTTAAAGGAAGAATAATGAAGTATGAAAAACTGAAGTTAAAACGATCTGAAAGAGATCGTGTTAAACCTTTATTTGAGAAAAAAATGTAAGTATGGAAAAAGAAATAAAACGATCTAAAAGAGATCGTTTTAAGTTTCTCATGTGAGAGAGAGAAAAGAAAGAAAAAAATGTTAAGTATGGGAAAGGAAAGGTAAAACGATCTAAAAGAGATCGTTTTGGGTTTTTGTTAAAAACTTTTGAAGTGAAGGAAAAATGAAACGATCTAAATTAGATCGTTTTGGAAAAAAGTTTGAGAAACACTTCACTTCTCTTTTCAAGATTTTCCAACACTTAAAAAATATAAAGTGAAATCAAATTCATGATTTCTCTTTACATTAAGAAGTATCAGATTTGAGCGAACCGAATTCATAAGAATTCAGTTACCCATCAGTCGAATTTCCAAACTTATTAACAAACTACACAGCGTACAGACCCAAGAACGATCCAAATTAGATCGTTTTGGTCTCAGTCTCAAGGGTTTTATCAAAGAAATAACATGAAAAGAACATAAAAGGTGAATGGTAAACTTATTTTACTTCAAGTCATTTAGAAATCAAAACGATCTAAATTTAGATCGTTTTAGAATCAAACAACTCTAAAATAGAATACTTTTGCCAAACACTTTTCAGTTAACCAAACATACATCAATATTCACATTCAATGGATCAAACTGCAACTTGAGCATGGCATAACATTCATCCCTAGCCAAACTAACAATATCATTACGCACCATATCTGAACAGAAACGCATCAATCCATTTAAACATACTCTGATCAACTTTATTTTCAAGAACAGGGGGGAAGGGTTTTTGAATTTTCAAAAACATCAAACAAAGCATTTAAATATGTAATAATCATTTATACCTATCCTGAACATGCTTCTAATTCACACAGTTAACACAGAAGTACTAACAGAATCGAGAAATTCAAGAAAAATAAAAACAATGAAATCTACATTCAAACCAAGATAGTACCTGTGGATGTGATTGAAAGTTGATGATGTTATAAAAAGAAATGATCACAGAATGATTTGGAACAAGACCCTTAACTTCTTTTGATGATCAACAACAAAAAGTTTTTATGAAGATTTTTAGTGAGAGAGTTAGTGATTTTACTGGTATACGTGAACAAATAAGAAAAGAAAAAAAATATTTTTTCCCTCTTTAAGAAGAAAGAAAGAAAGAAAAAATGAGTCGGGTCAGGCTGGGTCGGTTATGGACTTGATTGATATTGGGCTTGACTAGTTTTTGGGCTTTTTCATTTATCAGATTTCTAAAAACTAAAATAAACAAACAAAACAAAACAAACAAAAATTATTTTTGTGAATTTTCAAATTAGAGAAATTTTCTAATTTTATATTTTGTTTTTCTAAAATAACAATGAATTTCTAATCAAATAGTGCAAATACACAACCTCCCCTTTGCTTCATGAATTATCCTTTCTCTCCCCCTCAAACATTGCATGATATAAAACATATTGCACGTAAGCATAGCATCAATGTTTGACAGATAATGAATGAAATTAGAGAGATAGAGGATTTTTACATAACATGCAGAGATAAGATAGTATATTGGTAATTAGCACTTATTTGAGATAGTTTCTTTGATCAGAAACTCATTCCAGGATCATGTGTTGAATATCTTCAAAAGTGGAAATACGTAGCACAGACCTTTATTACCTACAAAAACAATTATGTTGTTTTTGGTACCCACTTTTGAATGGGTCCTTTTGGGTTAGAAAAATTGATCATGGTATTGTTTGAAGATTTGGGATTCTGTTTCTTTGGAGTTTTGACAGTGAACCATCCATACTGATCCCTATAAATAGTTATACCCTTAGATGTTTCTTTTGTGAGGAAAACTTGACTAGTTTTTGACATCTTGGATATTGGACTATTTTTAGAGATAGTTTTAAGAGCAGAGGTTCTAGAAACAGATGTAACATGAACCTTAATGGTGTCCTTTCCTTTGATAGTTGGTGCAATCTGACTTTTGGGTGAGTAAAATGAAGTTGGAGCAGTCTTAGATTTAAATTCCTTCTTTGATTCAACTTTAGGCTTTTTGAAAGAAAGTTGTTTAACTCCTTTTTTAATTTTTGATTGACTTTTTGGTTGAGAACCAGTTTTGGTAGTCATCTTTTCAATCAATGCTTTTGCTTTAGCCTTAAAATTTTCAGGAATCTCAATTTTATGCTCTAAAGTCACTTTACTTTTGTCATTAGGTATGATCACAGGGGTTTCAAAAGAAAGTACCTTTTTGACAGAAGCAAGACGTTTAGTCTTCAAAGCTTGAATTTTTCTTCAATCTTGGAAAATGATGATAACATTGTTGTGGACATTTCTTGAATTTCTTTAGAAGATATGCTATCATCCTGCAGTACTTGTGTAGAATTCTCACTCCCATTGGATGGAGTGGAGCAATCATCAGAATTATGATTAATCATCATATGGGTAGGGGTGGTCTCACTTACCTTTTGGAAATAATCTTGAGTTTTCAGATGTTCAATGACCTTTTGTTGAGACTCAACTTTTTGTTTTAGGTTTTCAATTTCTTTTTCCAATATGGTAGTTGGAATATAAGCTCTGTGAAGAATTGATTTGGAAGACTCTTGTTGAGACTCATTTTGTTTCACTGAAATGTTGTCTATTTCTTCTAACTCATAAATTGATCTGTTATGAGTTTTCTTGTAAGAATCATTAAGAGCAACATAATCAATGTTTATTTGAGTTGGTTTTGGTCTTTCAACATCATCTGACTCAAAATCATCCTCAGATGGTCTGATGAATTCTTGAATCGTGCCATGACGAAGAAATTTTTCATCATATAAAGCACCAAGATCTTCTTTTTGAATTGTCTCTAAATGCGCTGGATTCTCACAACCTAAACCAAAAAGAAGTTCTGATTTATCAATCTTTGATTTATTGTAATAAGCAGTGAAATCTAAGAAAGGATTTTGTTATATTTTGTAAATTTTCTCTTGGTAGAAAAAAATGTTTGCTTTCAAATCCTCAACTTGTTTTTGAAGAGTTTCAATTTCAACTCCTTTGAGAAAACAAGAACTGTTTAAGTCAGAAATCTGTCTTTCATGTTTTTCACAATTTGGTCTCATATCTTTCATTTTGTTTGTGAGAAACTCAACATCTGCTTGTCTTGCATTTGCTCTTATCCATTCATTGGTTTTCTCAAGCTGTAAGGTCTCAATGGTTTGCTTGAGTGAATGGACAGTCTTTTCAAGGTCTTGACATTTATTGGTTAGATGTGCATTGGGTGAAATAACTTGAGAATTGTTACTTGACAAATGCATTTCTTTCAAAGAGTCATAATTAACTTTGAGAGCATCATGAGCTATTGAGAGTTGAGAAAAAGCTTCGTTAAGTTTATCAAACTCTTGTTTAGCTATGTTCAAATTTATCTTCAAAGTAAGATTTTGCATTGTCAAAGTATCAGCAGTTGTTTGAAGAGACAAGTAGTCAGTTTGAGTAAAACTTGTACCTCTTTTGATGAAATGTCTGAATTGATGTTGATTGTTGTCATTTGAAATAATTGAATTACAATTTAAAAAACTTGATTTAGAAAATGAAACTAGAAATTTAGATCGTTTTAGATATTTTGAAAAAAAATTTCTAAGTATTGACAAGGAAACTGGGACGATCTAAATTAGATCGTTTCAGAAATTTTTTTTTAAAATAAATCGTTTTAAGGAATTGTGAAGAAAAGTTAGAACGATCTAAATTTAGATCGTTTTAACAATTTTGGGTGAAAAATTTTCTTAGTATGAAAACTTTGAAAATTTGGGCAGAGTAACACAATGATTTGGAAATTTTTGAGCAAAACCAATCTCAAGAAGATCAGTTACCCAAGGAAGTGTGTGATTCCCCAATCACAACAACTTAAGAATCACGATCCACACACCACACAATTCACACAGAATTATACAAGCTAGAACGATCTAAATTTAGATCGTTTTAACTTCAAAATGGTCCAAAAACTAGAACGATCTAAAAGAGATCGTTTTAGTTCTTCCAACAAAGATCGTTTTGGGATACCTGCACATATAAATAGAACAGATAAAACAAATGGTTTTTGATACAAAATTGATCAATTCTCACTCAGTTTTGAGAATTAGGATGTGATCCAAGCATCAAAATGCTCAGAAAATGATCGCGCACAACCCTAAGAACAATTCCATATCTCAAATCAACTTAATTGTGAAAATCAAATTTTGATCAAAATTTCGAAAATTTTGATTTTAACTCAAAACTTTGAATTTGATTCTGAAACTTAACAGAATGTTTTGAAATATGATTTGGAATGTATTAGTGAACAAAAACTTGAAAATTGAACAGAAATTGAATGTAAGTTGTTGAAGAACAGAAATGGCGGCAAAAGTTTCTTAGAACACGAAGAAGAATAATTTGAACAAAATTCAATGAATCTGTATTGAATCTGTTATGGATCGTCAACTGATTGTTGTTTGTCTCTGATACCACATGTAAAATAATGGAAATCGTTCGTGTTCAAGTGCGGAAGTAAGGTGAGTAACAATGGTGGATGTGTGTGTGTATTGAGAGAGACAGAGGTATATGTGTGGAAAGCTTTGAAATATATTTAGCAATATGTGACTAAAAGGTTACAAAAGGTTAAGGCTTGAGGGGTATTTATACTCTAAGTAAATACATAAGCTTCCCCTCAACCTTATATTACATATACATATTAACAAAGATAATGAAATACAACTAAGCATTATTTTGAATTTCTAACAGTACAGAATTCATTAATAAAGAATTGGAGACATTTTGCACTGACACTGGCATTTCTCAAAACTTCTCGTCAGCTCGTTCTCCAGAGCAAAATGGTGTGGTTGAAAGAAAGAATCACACATTGATTGAAGCTGCCAGAAGTATGTTATCTGAATCTGGTCTTCCCACCTGTTTTTGGGCTGAAGATGTGGCAACTGCTTGTCACACCCAAAACCAGTCAGTTTATGTCAAGAGACATAGGAAGACTGCCTATGAAGTCCTCAGGAATCGTAAACCAAATATTGGATACTTTCATGTATTTGGTTGTCCAGTCTATATCTTAAAAAAATCTAGTCAGTTGGGAAAGTTTGATGCAAAAGCTGATGAAGGTGTCTTTGTGGGGTATTCAGATATAAGAAAAGCCTATAGAGTTTATAATTATAGACTCCAAAAGGTACATGAGACAATTCATGTCACATTCGATGAATCAAATGAAGGAATCAACAAAAGACCAAGCCTTGATTTATCTCCAGTTGTCCCAGTTGATTTTGGTGTATCTGATCAAGTTCATCAATCAGTTACTGCACCAGAAAATGTTTCCAGTCATCAAGACTTGGAACCAGTTAAGGAAAAGAAGAGCTCCAGTGACACTTCATTTTATCCCTCTATTAGTTTTAATCTACCTGAAAAACTGGTAATTGGATCAGATGTACGTGCCACAACAACATCAGAACCAGTTCAAACTCCTCCAGTTCTTCAAGATATACCTTTGTTTAAAGATAATCGTGTTAATTCTCTAGTTGACACTGATGATGAAGTTGAAGTCGTTTGGACTGATCCTCCTCCAGTTGCTACATCTGTTGGAAATCGTCAGGTGCCTTGCACTGATGTTGTAGTATATCAACCTAGTCATACACTAAATGGACTACTGCTCATCCCATCGAGCAGATTATTGGCAATCCAGATAGTGGGGTTCAGACTAGAAGAGCCACAAGCGATCAATGCTTGAACGTCACCTTCTTATTGAACCGAAGAAGATTAACGAGGCTATGGCAGATCCAAGCTGGGTTGAGGCTATGCAAGAAGAACTCAACCAGTTCGAAAGGAATAATGTTTGGGAACTTGTTCCTTGTCCTCCAGGGTTAAAGAAAGAACCCATTGCAATGAGGTGGGTCTACCAAAATAAGATGGATGAAGATGGCAACGTGATTAGAAACAAAGCTAGATTGGTTGCCAAGGGTTATTGCCAAGCAGAAGGTGTGGATTTTGATGAGACGTTTGCTCCAGTTGCAAGACTTGAAGCCATTACAATTTTCTTGGCTTATGCTGCTCATTTGCAATTCAAAGTCTATCAGATGGATGTCAAAAGTGCGTTCCTGAATGGAACATTTGAAGAAGAAGTGTATGTTCAGCAAACTCCAGGTTTCTTGAATGAAAAGCATCCTCACTAGGTATACAGACTGAACAAAGCATTGTATGGTCTTCGTCAAGCCCCAAGAGCCTGGTATGATACACTGACCAAACATCTTCTCAAAAATGGTTTTCAAAGTGGTGCAATAGATAGTACCTTGTTCATTTTGAGAGAAAAAGGTAATATCTTACTGGTACAAATTTATGTTGATGATATTATATTTGGATCGACTGATGATGCAATGTGTAAAAAGTTTTCAAAAATCATGTCAAAAGAATATGAAATGAGTTTAATGGGTGAATTAACATTTTTCTTAGGTTTACAAATAAAACAAACCAATGAAGGTATTTTTATCAACCAAGAAAAATATGTCAGAGATTTGTTAAGAAAATACAAATATGATTCAGTCCCATCGAAAAACACACCCATTGCAGCACCTTTAAATTTGGATTCTGACCCAAATGGAAAACCAGTGGACCAAAAGGAATATCGTGGAATGGTTGGTTCACTGATGTATTTAACTGCCAGTCATCCAGATATAATGTTTGCAACATGCTTATGTGCCAGGTGTCAGGCTAACCAAAAGAATCACATTTGCATGCTGTTAAGCGTATTTTTAGGTACCTGAAAGGGTGCCCTAGCCTTGGTCTTTGGTATCCCAAAGGCTCAGGGTTAGATCTGATGGGTTATTCAGATTCAGATCATGCAGGTTGTAAGATTGATAGAAAGTCTACAACTGGTGGTTGTCACTTCCTAGGGGGAAAACTGGTGAGTTGGACTAGTAAGAAGCAAACTTCGGTTTCAATGTCAACTGCCGAGGCAGAGTACATTTCTGCGGCCAGTTGCTGTGCCCAGATTCTTTGGATCAAAAACCAGTTATTGGATTATGGTATGAAATATACCAAAACTCCAATCTTTTGTGACAACACCAGTGCAATTGCAATCTCTCACAACCCCGTGATGCACTCCAAGACAAAACATATTGACATCAGGTATCATTTTATTCGAGATCATGTTATGAAAGGAGATATTGAAATTTATTTCATCCCCACTGATAAACAATTAGCTGATGTTTTTACAAAACCTCTTGATGAAAAGACCTTTAAACATCTCATCAGTAAATTGGGAATATTAAATCCTTAATTAGGATCAATATTCTAGGGGGAATAGATTCAAAATGTTTTTATAACTAAAATTGCATCTGGGGAGTTCTCCAGATGAAACTGACTAAAATTTGTTTTTGTTTTGAAAATTGCAACTGGAGATCCTCTCCAGTTGAAACTGGCTCTGAACACTCTTCAGTGTACATGTTTGGTCATATCTCAAATTGGTGGTCAACCAGATTTCATAACATTATGTTTTACTTGGTGGATACTTGTGACACGTGATGTTACTCGAGTGTTTATCTCGCTCTTACAAACGTCACCTGATATGTCTGACGTGTCAAGACTTTTTGCTGAAAATCACTGCACTTTTTATGGAAATTGTTGAAGTTAATGGGTGAGTGGGAATACCAGCCATCATAGCATTAAATGCTCGATGGGAGATATTAAATATTTTTGAATTCTCAAAATTACTAAAAATCAATTTTTACAAACCATTTCAAAATTTGGGGACTAAGATATATTTTCGTATATATTTAGGTATTATTTTATTGCCTATATATACCCCCACTCAAACACTTTCTCATTTACTTCGCACATTCATTCTCTTCATTTACTCTCCCAATCATTCAAAATTCGAGATCCCTTTCTCTCTTTCTTCTTTAAATCCAAAACCCTAAATCCAAAATCAGTTTCAATCTCCGATCATCAAATGGCACCAAAATCTTCTTCTTCTTCATCTCGTTCTCGTGATGTGAACCTACTCACTATTGAGTATGCTCCATCAGGGAATGTCTCTCAAGCACCGGGTTGCCCTAATCACAAACTTATGAAATTAAATCCAAACAACCCGATTGCTTCTCTTCAAGGGCAACAGGACGCCAATAGTTTAATAGGGAGAATCCAATCCTTTCTTTGTGATTCTCCCCTCGACGATGCCTTCTCACTGAATCCAAACAAGTTGTACCATGACTACTTGAGCGAGTTCTGGTATACGGCAACAAATTCTGAGGACCTATCTACTATCAGTTTTACTTTAAAGGATGGGTCCATGCCGTTTACCATCACCGTAGATACGTTAAGGGATGCCCTTAACCTCAACAAGGTGAGTCTCCAGTGGCAATCTCCAGTAACATTAATTTCCGTCAGGTATTCCTTGATATTGGCAATAAGGAGGTACTGGAAAATGGAGTTTTGCGCACAAAGGGTTCCATGACGATGAGAGGGCTGTCACCATCTTTGAAATATTTTATGATTCATCTGGTAGAAAGTTTGGGTTGAAGCTCTGGTGGGTTGGACCAGATTAATTCATTTCAAGCAGAAATGGCTTATTGTTTGTGGAATGGATTGAGAGTAGACTTCGCGAGCATCCTCTTCAGAAGCCTTGTCATCAAATTGAAAGGTAATAGGGGTCCATGTATCCCCTTCTCTCGATTTTTATCTCTTTGTTTCAAATTAATTCTGGGCAAAGACGAATATAAAAACACTCAGTCTCTTTACTCTGTGCCAGAATTACGGAGGAATCTGGATAACCTTGTATCCACTGCTAATGAGGTCCAGATTCCTCCGAGGATGATACTGGCATTCTCTAAAACTGATGCACCAATACCAGGTGAGTCAGAAAGACAACCGGGCGGGCCTCAAAATAATGAGGGACCCACCAGTTCGTCTGCTGGTGATGTGACAGTTGCCGAACCTGGGCAACAGTCTAACCCCACCAGCTCCAGTATGTCAATCCAACCTCTCACCTTCCCTGGAGACCTCCCAACAGGTCTTCAGGCTGCTCTAAAGGCACAAAGGTCAAAAACCCGTCATAAGAGGAGGTCAGCACGTGCCACTGACAATAGTGCCCCACCTAGCTCTTCAGGTACTTCCCAACAAGTACCTGAAGAAAGTCAAAGGGACCAACAACAAGCAACCACCCTCGAAACTTCTGTAAGTGAGGGTGGTGAAGTTAATACTGGGTCAGCCCAACCCAGAGTAGAGTCTGAGTCTGCACAAAACTTAAATAGCCAAACTTCTGACACTCTACTTGCACGAGCTGACGAAGTCTTCGGCTAGTCACAGCTGGAGACTGAGGCTCCAAACTCTATGGCCAATGATGCTTTGACTGAGGAAAGAGCAGTTGTGGTTGAGGCACAAGTGACCTCTTTTCAGGAAGAAATTCCGCAAACTGATGAAACCATTGAGGAAACTCAAACTGGTCATCAGGAGCCTGAACAACTTGTTCAGCCACCCCTAACATTCGAGGATCTTGGCTTAAATGAGGGTGAATTTCAACTTGAGGCTTCGGACTCATCTGAAACTGAATCTGATCAGGAAATGGCCGATGCATTTGTACTGACCCGGCTCCATTCTTTCCTTGATCAGACCCAAGAACCACAAGTTGCAGTTTCCCCACTACACTTACAAAGCATAGAAATACCTCCAGTATTCGCCTCTCGCCAACTACTTTCTTCTATGGGTGTGGCTAGAATTAGACACATCCTAACACCACCGTCGCCGTCGTTCACACCTGAGCATTCTCAGCATGAACGACAACTTGAATCTCTTCCTATCATTTCTACAACCCCTCATCTTCTATCAACTGATGCTACTGTAACTGGAGAACCAAACATTGTCAAACCTCATCCAGTTGCACCTGTAGCTTTTAGAGTTGGTCCAGTGACACCTTCTCCTCGGTCACTGGAAAGCCAATTTGTGTCTTTCCAAGCCGATCTCTCGAATCTTCTCACGAGGGTTGAGGAGATTCAAAAGACACTGGATAAAAACACCAAGTCCCTATCTAGGTACCAAAAGGATCATATGCAGAATGTCAAAGTGGTTGACCTGGGGATAAATAAGTTCTCAGCCAATGAGGACTTGGTGTTTGGCAAGCTCCATGAGTTAGTGGAATCCTCCAACCAACTGGCAACATCATTAAGGGAGGCATTCGCACTGACTCAATCTGGAATCACATCTTCGATAACCAACCTGCTGAACACTACTGTCAGATCATCAGAGGTTGATATCAAGAACTTGGAAAGGCAGGTGCAAGAACTATGTAACAAACCTGGCCTAGATATGACTGAGCTTGGAAGTCAGTTGGCCTCTTCAGTGGGTCTCAAGATTGAAGAAACTTTGGCTGCCAGTGAGTGAAGTTTAATGGTAAAGGTGATATCTGAGATCACCAAGATTGCAGCGCCCCAGGTTGATCTCACTCCCATAACATTTGAGATCGACCGGTTGAGGTGCAGTCTTGATACACTGGCCAGCAAAGTGTCTGATCACTCAACAGCAATATCTAATCTGACTACTGAAGTTGGTAAAGAAAAGAAGTTGTGAAGGAAGTGGTTAAGGAAGTACCTGCAACTGGGCTCTCTCCAGATGATCTCTCCGTACTAAAACAAATTTTAAAGAGTCAAGAACAAACAAATGGAAATGTAATGACTCAGTCACAAAAGATCAATCATCTGTGGAGGACAGTTCGCATTATGTGGAGTCTTCAAAGAGTGCAAGTCCATGGAATCATGGCAGCCTCTAGGTCGCTTGCCCTCCAGTCCAGCAGATTTTGAAGCTCTTAGGCAAGGACTAGAAGCTGCCAAGGGGAAAGATCCGTTGTTAGAGCCCCACGCACTCTTGTTAAAGCTCCAAGTACAAGTTCTGGAAAGGAGATGGTTGTTGCTGATGCTAGTACTGATGTTAGCCAGCTTGTCGTTGCCACCAGTAGTGAAGCTGGTGGGCATATTGAAGAATTTGATGATGTAGTTGATAGGGGGAATGAAAGGAAAAGGAAAGGAAAGGATAAGGCCACTAATGAAGTCTCAGATAAGCCAGCTACTGGTGAACTTCTAGAAACTGGCAATGTTGATCAGTTACCTCCAGTAACTGAAACTGAAAGTCAAAAGCTGGTAAGAGTTGGGTATTCGGTGAAGGCGAGAAAGAAAACAATGAAAATCAATCAAGAAGAATCAAGAAAAACTCTCCCACCCACTCTTATTGATGCAGCTGATGCAAAATTGCTTGGTCTTCAGTTAACTGAATATCAAAAAATTAAAGAAGATGCAAGGATTGTTAAGTGTTTGAATGAAATGCTGGAGGTAGAACTGGATAAACATTATCAAGATGATGAGGCCAGTCTAGATGCCAAATGTTTGAATGTGTCAGTGGAGAAGGCAAAGCAACTGAGGACTGAGGGAATTTTGAAAGGACTGAGCAAGTGCACAAAATTGTCAAGCAAGTGTTGAACCCTCCCAAGACCAAGGGTAGAAAACAAAAGGCTTTGCCAAAGATGGAAACCTGAGGACTTGGGTGGAACCCACACACACTGAACCTTCATCTGAAGATGTCCGAGCTGTTGTGCAAAAGATGAGTACTGCCCAGATCAAACTGGAAAATGAATCTAATGCTCGTGCATATCTGGAAGCAGTACTTCAGCGAAGATATCAGCCAGGCAAAATAACTGAAATTAATGTAACACTGAAGCCTGGTGTGAAGCACTTTGTGGTGGCTATCAATACTGGCAAGGTGCCAAGCTGATAACTGAGAACCCTGATGTTCATCAGTATGGTCATGGTGAAGTGGTGGAGATGCTGGTTTGTGTTGAATGCTAGGCAGCAGAAAAAAAGGTTGAAAAAGGTTGGATCTTTGGTTGGAACGACTGATCAAGTTCAAGGAAGATGTGAGAAAAGACTGGCTTAGATCCTGAAGATCAAACGATTTCATCTGTTGCCAAAAGGAGGAAAACTAGTGAAGGGCCACGTACTGAAGTTTTTCTTCTTTTCTATCTACTTGTAATTTTACTTTCTTAACTTCTTGTAAAATTATTGTATATACAAGTTGCCAGATTGTAACCAACAAGATAGATAGTGATAAAATCTACAAACAACTAAAATCAAACCCAAGGCATTTGATGATCTATAAAATGCCTTGGAAAATTAATAGGTTATCAAACTCAAGTTTTTCAAACTCTACTTGTATAGAAACAAGTTTGAAAACACTTGGTAATATTCAGGACAATTAGGGGGAATTGTTAGGTCCAGTTTTGGCTGAAAACTGGAGCTCTCTAGTGCATTTGGAGAGCATGAAGAATTGTCTAAATATTAGAAGTCTAATTGCATCATACAGTTTAAGCAACTGATGACTTCCTCCAGTTGAGATCTGAAGACTAGAATCTGAAGACCTTCCAGTTGAAGTCGAAGACAACAAATGGAAGCAGAGATTGGCAATGGCAGCGAAGCCAAGTTGACAATCTGCCAAATCAATCAACTAGAGAATCCTCCAGTGTAAATGCTCTTACAAAGCTTTACACTGATTACGAGGAGGACCTTTTACACTATATTCTTTTAACCGGACAATAATCTTGTCTATGGATAAAGTGCAAAGATGTAGAGTGGTTGAATAAAGTAACATTTTGTCTTACTTATTTAGCACACACAAGGATTATTTAACAATACTTTTGTGTGCTGTCAACCATATTTATACATCGAAGTTGAGATCCCAATGCTCATACTTCGACTATAATAGAGGTCCTTGCACAAGCATTCAATAACTTTGCAAATACATACATTCTGGAATATTGGTGAACTGTGCAATATCTGGTTGTTTAGGAGATTTTACACTCTAAGTGTATTTCAATCGCAAAAAGAGGTCCTTGCACAAGCATTCCAACTAAGTGTATTTACAACTCTAAATAGAGGTCCTTGCACAAGCATTCCAATCGCAAAAGGAAAATTTCACAAACTCTAAGTGTTTCGATTGTTTAGGAGATTTCCAAGTTTAGATCAATTGTATTTCATAGGTTGTTAGGATATTTACATTCTTGTATTATCTTGGTTCCGCAACAACTTTGGATTTTATTAAACAATTAATAAATAAATACACTGAAAAAACATATTGTCTCACCAATTTACA
>NW_025215595.1:0-15645 GCF_010389155.1 Erigeron canadensis | reverse complement strand
TGGGGAGAAAAGGCCGAGAACCAGGTTTGTAATAAGAGGAATTGGTTCTCACCGTTAAATTGTCACTGAGGCTACAACGGTTACGATTCATACTGCTCCAGAATCGAAAGTTCCATCAAGAGCAAGAACAGGACAGTTGCTGCTCCTAGGCCTTTTTTTTTCTATCTATCAAGCAACGTTCCTGTCTACTGTCATGCGGGTCGTCTGTGGCACCTTTGCAAAGGCCTCAGATACCACCTATTAGGAACTTTCAATGCTCATATTGCCTTCATGTGAAGATACGTTGCCACAACCGACTCCACATCTGATGTTGCTTCTACTTCACGTCAGTTTTGCCTATTCAATTGTTGCAGCTGAGTTTGTGTTCTGGAGAAGAAGATGTTTAGAGATGCGGTTATAGATTTGGAGAAGTCAGCTAAAGCTCCAAGTAGTGCTAAGCATCAAGAAGAGATGGACTAATGACAGCTCTATTCATTCTCTTGGTTCTAGATTGACCAATTCTTGGCTCAAGGGGGAGATAAGGATGTTGTAAGGATGATGAGCTAGCTAAGAAAGACTAGAGATGATGATCATGCAAGACAAGATCCAGCTCAAGGATCCAACCAAGGACACACCAAATATTGGTAAGCCAGAGAATTAGGGTCAAGTCAAGATGCGGATGATGCTGTTGTGATACTTCAGAGACTGCAGGAATTCAGTGGGGGAGTCACCAAGACAAACAAGTCAGAGTTTGGTACAGTTGGTGCTAGTACATCTGGACTCAAATAGCTAAAGGAAAAGCTGTGTGGTGTTGCTCACAGATGCAATCCATGCTGGTCCCAGAATCAACAGAATGTGAGGAAGATTCCAATTCCGGTAAAATCATGATTCTGATTCTAAGTTCCTGATTTCACAATCTAATTAGTGAACTCAGAACAAAATTGAATTAAGTCAGATTCGACGAAAAGTTACGCGAATATCCTCCTAATCTTGTTGAAGCTTGAATCAAAAGTTTGGGTGAATTTAGAATAAGGTATCAAGCGAATGAAGACCTTTTTAGTGATCTGTGGTCAGTTCAATCGTCAGAAGATAAAAAAGAATACGGATTTTATGAATCAATGTCGTCTAGCTCAAAAAGATATTAGTCCCAACTATCACTAGATGGGTGCTGAAGACACCTCTATGTCGATGGTGAGTGAACTTTGCAACACGATCAATTAATCTGGATGTGACCAGTTTAGTTTGATCGTGTACCAGGTTAACTGGAATTAAGTATTAAAGTGACAGAATATTAATACATGCAATAATATAAATGACGAGCATATAAACTGGTGAGACAATATGTAATTTTCAAGTGTATTTTATTTATTACTGTTTAAATAAAATACAAGGTTGTTGCGGAACCAAGATAATACAAGAATGTAAATATCCTAACAACCCATGAATTACAATTGATCTAAACTTGGAAATTCTCCTAAACAATCGAAACACTTAGAGTTGTGAAATGTTTCTTTTTGCGATTGAGAGAATATTGCACAAGTTCACCAATATTGCAGAATATATGTATTTGCAAAGTTATTGAAACAGCTTGTGCAAGGACCTCTATTTATAGTCGAAGATTGAGCATGGGGATCTCAACTTCGATGTACAAATATGGTTGACAGCACACAAAAGTATTGTTTAAATAATCCTTTGTGTGTGTTAAATAAAGTAAGACAAAAGGTTACTTTATTCAACCACTCTACATCTTTGTATCTTTATCCAAAGACAATATCATTGTCCGGTTAAAAGGATGTAGAGTAAAAAGGTCCTCCTCGTAATCAGTGTAAAGCTTTGTAAGAGCATTTACACTGGAGGATTCTCCAGTTGATTGATCTGGTAGATTGTCAACTGGGCTTCGCTGCCATTGCCAATCTCTATTTCCATTTGTTGTCTTTGACTTCAACTGGAAGGTCTTCAGATTCTAGTCGTCTGATCTCAACTGGAGGAAGTCATCAGTTGCTAAACCTGTACAATGCAACTGGACTTCTAATATTTCGGACAATTCCTCATGCTCTCCAGATGTCACTGGAGAGCTCCAGTTTAGTTAAACTGGACCTAACAAATTCCCCCTAATTGTCCTGAAATATTGTCAAGTATTTTCAAACTTGTTTCTATACAAGTTTAAGTTTGAAATACTTGAATTTGATAAGACCTATTAAGTTTCCAAGACATTTTATAGATCATCAAATGTCTTGGATTTTGTTTTAAGTGTTTGTAGATCTTATCAGATATCTTACTTGTAGGTTACAATCTGGCAACTTGTATATACATACAATTTCAAATAAATTACAAGAGAGTACACAAAATTACAAGCAGATAATAGTTAGAAGGAAAACTTAAACAGATGGCCCTTCGCCAGTTTTCCTTCTCTTTGAGACTGATGAAATCGGCTGAGTATCCTCAGGATCAAGGCCTAATCTTTCTTCAATGTTTTCCTTGAACTTGATGAGATTTTGCAATACATACTCCCAGCCTCTTTCAACTT
Source organism: Erigeron canadensis (assembly GCF_010389155.1). Taxonomy (NCBI): domain Eukaryota; kingdom Viridiplantae; phylum Streptophyta; class Magnoliopsida; order Asterales; family Asteraceae; genus Erigeron; species Erigeron canadensis. The sequence continues at coordinate 13,139 of NW_025215595.1, read as the reverse complement.
TATTCTTCCTCTGCTCCCCTCCAACAGCCTCAACATCTCAACATGCTCGGAATGACCATACTGATTGACATCCGGGTTCTCAGTAGTCCTTTTAGGTCCACCAAAGTATTGTACCTCAACAACAAAATGCTTGGCACCAGGCTTAATTGAAACCTTAACATCAGTAATCCTGCCTCTATTGTGCCTTCGACGCTGTACATCTGACAAATATGTGCGAGCTTCAGATTCATTTGTCAGTTTGATTTTGCTCGTGCTCAGCTTTTGTGTAGCAGCTCGAATATCATCAGTTGTGGGTTCAGATGGTTCTACCCAAGTCCTCAGATTTGCATCTCTTGGTAAGGCCTTTTGTTTTCTTCCTTTGGACTTGGGTGGATTCAACACTTTGGTGACCGCCTTCTTGACCTGCTCAGTTCTCTTGAGAATCCCTTCAGATCTGATCTCTCTGGCCTTTTCCACCGATACATTCAAACACTTTGCATCCAGTTCAGCCTCATCATCCTGGTAGTGTTTGTCCAGTTCCACTTCAAGCATCTCCTTCAGTGCATTGACTATTCTTGGATCTTCTTTGATCTTCTTGTATTCAACAAGTGTCAAGCCAAGGAGTTGAGCATCAGTGATATCAACAAGAGGGGTTGGAAGATTTTTTCTTGATTCAAACTGGTTTGCCTTCATTTGTTTCTTCCTTTCCTTGACCAGGTATCCCACTCTTGCTAATTTCTGGCTCTCGCTTTCAGTAACTGGAGGCAACAAATCGACATTGCCAGTTTCCAACATTGGTGCATCGGTGGCTGGTTCCAAAGATTCATCAGCAATGGCCTTTCCCTTGTCAACACTCCTACCACCACATCATCAAACACCTCAAACCCTTGCTCACCAGCCTCAGTACTGGTAGCCATCACAATCTCCTTCCCTTTACTTGAAGTCTTCACAGAGTGTGAGGGGCATGTACCGACCTTTCCCCCTTGGCAGCATCTAGTCCCTGCCTGATGGCTTCAAAATCAGCATGACTAGAGGGCAGGCGATCTAGAGGCTGCCATGATTGCATTGTCTTACACTCTTTGAAGACTCCACAAAGCATGCGAACTGTCCTCCAAAGATGATTTATCTCTTGAGACTGAGTCATTACATTTCCACTTGTCTGCTCTTGACTCTTTAAAATTTGTTTGAGAATGGAGAGATCATCTGAAGAGAGCCCAGTTGCAGGGACTTCCTGAGCACTGTCAGGCTCAACCGCCCTTCCTTTGCCAACTTCAGTGGTCAGATCAGATATGGCAGTTGAATGTTCAGACACTTTGCTAGCCAGCGTATCCAGACTGCACCTCAACCGATCAATCTCAGATGTAATTGGAGTGAGATCGACCTGGGGCACTGCAATCTTGGTGATCTCAGATATCACCTTTTCTATCAAGTTACTCTCACTGGCAGCCAAAGTTTCTTCGATCTTGAGACCCACTGAAGAGGCCAACCGACTCCCAAGCTCTGTCACATCTAGGCCAGGTTTGCTACACAGCTCTTGCACCTGCCTTTCCAGATTCTTAATATCAACCTCTGAAGATCTGACAGTATTGTTCAGCAGGTTGGATATTGAGGATGTGACTCCAGATTGAGTCAGTGCGAATGCCTCCCTTAAAGATTGCCAATTGATTGGAGGATTCCACTAACTCGTTCAGCTTGCCAAACACCAAGTCCTCATTAGCAGAGAACTTGTTAATCCCCAGGTCAACCACTTTAATATTTTGCAGATGATCCTTGTGGTACCTGGAGAGGGACTTGGTGTTCTTCTCCAGTGTCTTTTGAATCTCTTCCACCCTCGCAAGAAGGTTCGAGAGATCGGTTTGAAAAGACACGAACTGGCTGTCCAATGACGGAGGAGAAGGTGTCACTGGACCAGCTGAAAAAGCTACAGGTGCAACTGGACGAGGTATGACAATATCTGGTTCTCCAGTTGCAGTAGCATCAGTAGATAGAAGAGGAGGGGTTGTAGAAATGAAAGGAAGAGATTCAATGTGTCGTTCATGCTGAGAATGCTCAGGTGTGAACGACGGCGACGGTGGGGTTAGGATGTGTCTATTTCTAGGCACACCCATAGAAGAAGGTGATTGGCGAGAGGTGAATATTGGAGGTATTTCTAAGCTTTGTACATGAGTTGGGGAAACTGAAACATGTGGTTCTTGGGTTGACCAAGGAGAGAAGGGAGCTGATCAAGTATAGTTGCATCAGCCATCTCCTGGTCAGATTCTGTCTCAGATGAGTCCGAAGACTCAAGCTGAAACACACCCTCATTTATGCCAAGATCCATAAATGTTGGGGGTGGCTGAACAAGTTGTTCAGACTCCTGATGACCAGTTTGAGTTGCCTCAATGGTATCATCAGTTTGAGGATCCGTTGCCGAAGCATCTTCTCCCTGGACAGAGGTGACTGGTGCCTCAACCACAACTGCTCTATCCTCAGTTGCAATATCATCGGCAGCGGCTTCAGAGACCACTATCACAGATTGTGACTGGTCAGGTGCAGCAAGTCCAGATCTTGATCTCCTGCTTTTAGAGGATCTTCTTGCTTTAGGAACTGCCTGGACTCCTGCTTCTGCCACAGTTACTACTTCAGTAGACGAACCGGTGGGTCCCTCATTATTTTGAGGCCCGCCCAGTTGCCTTTCTGATTCACCAGATTGTGGTGCATCAGTTTTAGAGAATGCAAAAATCATTCTCGGGGACATCTGGACTTCATCAGAAGTGGACACCAGGTTGTCCAGATTCCTCAACAGTTCTGGCACAGAGAACGAGGATTGCGTGTTGTTGTACTCGTCTCTGCCCAGAATCTGAATAAAACAAAGGGACAGAAACCTTGAAAAGGGAACACAAGGACCCCTGTTACCCTTCAACTTGAATACCAGGCTTCTGAACAAAATGCCTGCAAAATCCACCCTCAGCCCATTCCAAAGGCAGTACGCCATTTCTGCCTGGAAGGAGTTTATCTGGTCCAATCCACCAGAACTCCCTCCCAAACTTTCCACCAAGTGGACCATAAAGAACTTCCAGGATGGTGAAAGCCCTTCATTGTAATGGACCCCTTGGTCTTCAACACATCCCCCTCCACCATCTCCTTATTTCCCATATCAAGGAAGACCTGGCGGAAATTGATATTGGAGGAAATCACCACTGGAGTTTCATTATGTCTCCAGTAGTTGAGGTTAAGGGCTTCCCTCAACGTTCCAGTGGTGATGGTACACGGGACTGACCCATCCTTTAGAGAAAAGGAGATGGATGAGCAGTCCTCAGAAAGAGAGGCAGTGTACCAGAACTCACACAAGTAATCATGGAATAGCTTGTGTGGATTCAAAGAGAAGGCATCGCTGAGGGGAGAAATCCGAAGAAAGGATTGGATTCTCCCGATAAGAGAGTCAGCGGCCTGGAGCCCTTGAAGAGATGCCATTGGATTATTTGGATTTAGTTTAATAAGCTTAGAGCTTATGGGAGCACCAGTGGCACGAATAACATTTGTGATGGAATGTACTCAGCAGTGAGTAGATTCACATCACGAGAACGAGATGAAGAAGAAGAAGATTTAGGAGCCATTTGTGAATTTAGATTTAGGGTTTTGGACTTAAAGAAGAAAGAGAGAAAAGGATCTCGAATTGTGAATGATTGAAAGAGTAAATGAAGGAATTTTGAGAGAAGTAAATGAGACGGATATATGGTGGGGGGTATATATAGGCAGTAAAAATATTGCCAAATATATACGAAAAGATATTTTAGTCTCCAAAAGTTTGAAATAATTTGTAAAAAGTTATTTTCCAAATTTTGAGAATTCAAAAATATTTAATACTTCCCATCAAGCATTTAATGCTACGACGGCTGGTATTCACACTTACCCACTAACTTCACCAATACCCATAAAAAGTGCAGTACATTTCAGCAAAAGTCTTGACACGTAAGACATGTCAGGTGACGTTCGTGAGTGCGAGGTTAGTACTCGAGTAACATCACGTGTCACAAGTATCCACCAAGTAAAACACAACGTTATGAAATCTGGCTGACCACCATTTTGAGACAAGACCAAACTAGCAACCAAAAGAAAATTTAGATGCCAGTTTCAACTGATGACCTTCAGTTGCATTTTTCAATAATTTATTTGAAAATATTTTGAGTCTTTTTCCCCCTAAAAATGTGATCCATTTGATCAATGACTAGTCTTTGAGTACATCAAGGCGTTCAATCTCCAACCAATCAAGGATCACCTGGACCATCCTCAACTGAAGGGCCTCTTCAGTTTAATGAGGATTTAACATACCCAGTTCACTGATGAGATGTTTAAAAGTCTTTTCATCAAGAGGTTTTGTAAAAACATCAGCTAACTGTTTATCAGTGGGGATGAAATGTATTTCAATATCTCCTTTCATAACATGATCACGAATGAAGTGATACCTGATATCAATATGCTTTGTCTTTGAGTGCATCACTGGGTTGTGAGATATAGCAATAGCACTGGTGTTGTCACAAAAGATTGGGGTTCTTGTGAATTTCATGCCATAATCAAGTAACTGGTTTTTGATCCAGAGAATCTGGGCACAGCAACTGGCCGCAGAAATGTATTCTGCCTCAGCAGTAGACATTGAGACTGAAGTCTGCTTCTTACTTGTCCAACTCACCAGTTTTCCCCCTAGGAAATGACATCCACCAGTTGTGGATTTTCTATCAATCTTACAACCTGCATGATCTGAATCTGAATAACCCATTAGATCTAACCCTGAGCCTTTGGGATACCAAAGACCAAGGCTAGGGCACCCTTTCAGGTACCTGAAAATGCGTTTAACAGCATGCAAGTGTGATTCTTTTGGATTTGCCTGAAATCTGGCACATAAACATGTTGCAAACATTATATCTGGTCGACTGGCAGTTAGATACATCAGTGAACCAACCATTCCACGATATTCTTTTTGGTCCACTGGTTTTCCATTTGGGTCAGAGTCCAAATTTAATGGAGCTGAAATAGGTGTGGTTTTTGATGGGATTGAATCAAATTTGTATTTTCTCAACAAATCTCTGACATATTTTTCTTGGTTAATAAAAATACCATCCATGGTTTGTTTAATTTGTAAACCTAAGAAAAATGTTAATTCACCCATTAAACTCATCTCATATTCTTGAGACATAATTTTTGAAAACCTTTTACACATTCCATCATCAGTTGACCCAAATATAATATCATCAACATAAATTTGTACCAGCAAGATATCACCTTTTTCTTTCAAGATGAACAAGGTATTATCTATTGCACCTCTTTGAAAACCATTTTTGAGAAGATGTTTAGTTAGAGTATCATACCAGGCTCTTGGGGCTTGTCGAAGACCATATAAAGCTTTGTTCAGTCTATATACCCAATGTGGATGCTTTTCATTTATGAAGCCTGGAGTCTGCGTAACATACACTTCTTCTTCCAATGTGCCATTCAGAAACGCACTTTTTACATCCATCTGGAAAACCTTGAATTGCAAGTGAGCAGCATAAGCCAAGAAAATTCTGATGGCTTCAAGTCTTGCAACTGGAGCAAAAGTTTCATCGAAATCAACACCTTCTGCTTGACAATAACCCTTGGCAACTAATCTAGCTTTGTTTCTGACAACGTTGCCATCTTCATCCATCTTGTTCCGGTAGACCCACCTCGTTCCAATGGGTTCTCTCTTTAACCCTGGAGGACAAGGAACAAGCTCCCAAACATTGTTCCTTTCGAACTGGTTGAGTTCTTCTTGCATAGCTTCAACCCAGCTTGGATCTGCCATAGCCTCGTCAATCTTCTTCGGTTCAATTAGTGATAAGAAGGTGACGTTCAAGCATTGATCACTTGTGGCTCTTCTAGTCTGAACCCCACTATCTGGATTGCCAATAATCTGCTCAATGGGATGAGCAGCAGTCCATTTAGTGTATTGACTAGGTTGGTGTAATACAACATCAGTGCAAGACACCTGACGATCTCCAACTGTTGCAGCAACAGGAGGAGAATCAGTCCAAACTACTTCAACTTCATCATTATTGTCAACTGAAGAGTTAACATGATTATCTTCAAACAAAGGTATCTCTTGAAGAACTGGAGAAGCTTGAACTGGTTCTGATGTTGTTGTGGCACGCACATCAGATCCAATTACCAGTTTTCAGGTAGGTTAAAACTGATAGAAGGATAGAATGAGGTGTCACAGAAGTTCTTCTTTACCTTAACTGGTTCCAAGACTTGGTGTTGGAAACATTTTCTGGTGTACTAACTGATTGATGAACCTGATCAGATACACCAAAATCAACTGGGACAACTGAAGATAAATCAAGGGTTGGTCTTTTGTTGATTGCTTCATTTGATTCATCGAACGTGACATGAATTGTCTCATGTACCTTTTGGAGTCTATAATTATAAACTCTATAGGCTTTTCTAATATTTGAATACCCCACAAAGACACCTTCGTCAGCTTTTGCATCAAATTTTCCCAACTGACTGGAATCGTTTAAAATGTAAACTGGACAGCCAAATACATGGAAATATCCAACATTTGGCTTACGATTCCTGAGGACTTCATAGGCAGTCTTCCTATGTCTCTTGACATAAACTGACCGGTTTTGGGTGTGACACGCAGTTGCTACAGCTTCAGCCCAAAAACAGGTGGGAAGACCAGATTCAGATAACATACTTCTGGCAGCTTCAATCAATGTGCGATTCTTCCTTTCAACCACACCATTTTGTTCTGGAGAACGAGCTGACGAGAAGTTTTGAGAAACGCCAGTGTCAGTGCAAAATGTCTCCAATTCTTTATTCATGAATTCTGTACCGTTATCACTTCGCAACTGACAAACTTTCTTGGTAAACTTGAGCTCAATTCGCTTGATGAGAGAGATAATTTCACCAGATGCATCACTCTTTGATCTGATAAATATCACCCAACAAAATCTGGTGTATTCATCGACCACAACCAAAGTGTACCTTTTACCAGCTTTAGTTTGAACATTCACTGGACCAAAAAGGTCCATATGAAGCATGTGAAGAGGTTCAGTGATGCTGAAATTCTGTTTGGTCTTGAAACTGGCTCTTTTCTTTTTGCCCATTTCACACCCTGGACATGGCTTCTCCCTTTTAAAGGAAAACAAAGGTATCCCATCAACTAGTTGCTTTCTTGACAACTTGTTAATGTTTTTGAAGTTAAGATGGGATAACCGTTTATGCCACAGCCAGTTGGTGTCCTCATCAACCTTGACATAGAAACAATGCTCTTTTGGAGTAGGCTCCATGTTCATGATGTACACATTCCCTTTTCTTGGTGCAATCATTACTACCTTCCAATCCTTGTTAAAAACAGTGCCTTGAGCAATGTCGAACAGTACCCTATATCCATCATCACAAAGTTGACTGACACTTATCAGGTTATATTTCAAACCATTTACAAATGCAACCTTAGTGAATTGAATCTGCCCATTGTCAACAACACCATATCCTTCAGTTTTCCCACTTCCATCATTACCAAATGTCACTGCAGGTCCATCACATGCAGTGAACTCTTCCAGCAGGGGCTTACATCCGGTCATAGTCCGGCCAGCTGCGCTGTCCAGATACCAAATATTTTTGTTTCGATCGCCCTGCACACCCAAGTTAGTGATCAGTTATTTTTGTGAACCCATCTTTTCTTGATGGGTCCACTGGACTTCTTCTGAGAAGTCCCATGTGCTTGACTAGGTGTTGAACTGGATGAGGAAACTGGAGGGTTCTCTCCAGTTTCTGGAATAAAACAATTGGTTTCAGTGGAACATTGACCTCCTTTTTCTTTTCGATGTATGCTCCTTTCTGAGCAGATTGTTTTATCTTTTGTTTTTGAGGAGGAGTTTTGACAATTTGTTTTTCAACAGAAGAGGATGCACCTCCTTCCAAATTCTTAATTCTGGCAGTACAACTTTGTACCTGCCTTGACAAATTTTGGATTTGATTTTCCATTCTTACCAAAATGTTTTTTTCTTCAGGCTGCTGGCCTTTGGACTTTGGCTCAGCGGGGTTTTAGTCTTTAGAGTTGAGGACTCACTTGACTTATGAGGTAAAGGATTGTCACCATATTCCTTTTTAACTGGAGCTTTAGCCTTCTTGGCTCCAGTTTTGACCTCAACAGGGTTGGTCTTAGTGGATTCAGATTTGATTGTGCCAGAGGAATCATAAGGTGTTTCAATTTTAACAGATTCTGGCAATTGGTGAATTGTGGGTAAAACAGCTGCCATCTGAAGATCACCAGATTTCCAGGCAGTTTTTTGAGCATCAATGGTTTTAGAAAAAGCGTCATAATTTTTACCAGATGCTTGAACCCAAGAATTAATAACCATATGTTCTTTTTCAAGATCAAATTTCAGTTTTTGGTTATCTCTTTCCAATGCCTCGTTTTTCAAATCTGACTCTTTAAGAGCCAACTGGACACTTTGCAAATCATTTACTTGACTTTTCATGTTGTTTAATTCAACCAAAACTGTTTCTAAATATCTTTCACAGTCAGTTCTCATGGTTTCAACAAATAACAAGTCATCATTCAATGATTCAGCAATATCCAATTTCAGTTCTGAATCAATTTCGATATCATAATCCCTTACCTTCTTTAAAATGATATCAACCCATCTTCCAGATACAACATCATCCTTCACCACTGGTTGTTGACTCTCCAATGCCATGAAACACATATCTCTAATCTCTTCTTCATCATCAGATGAATCATCAGAGAGTTCCCATTTCCCTTCAGTTTGAGCCATCATGCACTTGTTCTTTTCTTTCTCATTATTTTGTTCAAGAGACATGAGAGCAATCTGGGCCTTAAGTTTCTTGTATTTGGCCTTATAATCATCAGTTTTAACAAAGTTTGGGACAATAGGACCAGTTTGGTAGTTCATCTGACTAGATCTGCATTCCTTCATGAAATGGCCTTTCTTACCACATTTATAGCAGGTAAGATTAGCCTTATCCATTGAGATTGAATTGGAAGCATTATTGGACCCATTAAATCGATTAGATTTATGCTTAAACCTATTAAAGGTTTTAGCAATCATGGCAACCAGATCATCATCGTCAGTTTCCTCACAACCATCACTGAGATTAGTGGTTAGACCAGAGTTCAAAAAGTTGTTTAACATTTCCTTCATAGAATGTGACTGGACATTCTCAGTAGATATTAAAGCAGCACAAGGTTGCCCAGAAAAGTTGGCAGCCTTGGAACTCTGAGCATGGTTTAAAGCATCTTGTTCAGCGAGTAATCTTGCTGCATCATTATCTTCAGTAAATCTGAAGGCTCCATAAAGAGAGGCAAGAGTATGGCTATGCAAGGTCTTTCCTTGTCTTAAGACAAGAACCATGTGTGCCCATTTGGATGGCAAAACATCACAGAATTTTTCAAGAAGAATATCCTTATCCTTCTCCACTCCCAAGCCTCTAAGTTGATTAATTAGGCCAGTAAATCTGGTATAAGTACCAGTTAAACTTTCATTGGGAAGAGCAAAGAAGGATTCATACTTCTTGTTGAGAGCAACCTTTCTAGTGACAATGGTGTCATTTCCTCCTTCAAACTGGAGAACTAATTCATCCCACATAGATTTTGCACTTGGAAATAGCACAAGAGTAGGAATTAGTTCCTCAGGTATAGCAGAAAGAATCATGTTTTTCAGTTTGGTATCAAGATCAACCAATCTGCGATCCTCATCTGACCAATGTTCCTCAGATTTTTCCCTGGTGCCTCTTCTCCCAGTGGGGTCGAGAAGAGGGCTAACACCACTGGACATGGGTGTATATGGCCCATCCTTAAGGATTTTCAACATATACCTCTCTATCCCACCAAAATGCAAGAGCATTCTAGCCTTCCATGTACCAAATGTCTCACCATTCCCATCGAATTTGGGAACAGGAGAGTTGGAGTAATGTACATGAACGTGGTTAGCTCCAGGAGTAGGAGGAGGAGGAGGAGGGTTAGTATTTAAAGGAGTAGCAATATTAGGATTAGATTCATTTGGACCAGAACCATTCTCACCTTCAGCAGCCATCGAAGCAGACCTAGGTTATAGAATTGAAACAATTCAACCTGCCTGCTCTGATACCACTTATTAGTCCCAACTATCACTAGATGGGTGCTGAAGACACCTCTATGTCGATGGTGAGTGAACTTTGCAACACGATCAATTAATCTGGATGTGACCAGTTTAGTTTGATCGTGTACCAGGTTAACTGGAATTAAGTATTAAAGTGACAGAATATTAATACATGCAATAATATAAATGACGAGTATATAAACTGGTGAGACAATATGTAATTTTCAAGTGTATTTTATTTATTACTGTTTAAATAAAATACAAGGTTGTTGCGGAACCAAGATAATACAAGAATGTAAATATCCTAACAACCCATGAATTACAATTGATCTAAACTTGGAAATTCTCCTAAACAATCGAAACACTTAGAGTTGTGAAATGTTTCTTTTTGCGATTGAGAGAATATTGCACAAGTTCACCAATATTGCAGAATATATGTATTTGCAAAGTTATTGAAACAGCTTGTGCAAGGACCTCTATTTATAGTCGAAGATTGAGCATGGGGATCTCAACTTCGATGTACAAATATGGTTGACAGCACACAAAAGTATTGTTTAAATAATCCTTTGTGTGTGTTAAATAAAGTAAGACAAAAGGTTACTTTATTCAACCACTCTACATCTTTGTATCTTTATCCAAAGACAATATCATTGTCCGGTTAAAAGGATGTAGAGTAAAAAGGTCCTCCTCGTAATCAGTGTAAAGCTTTGTAAGAGCATTTACACTGGAGGATTCTCCAGTTGATTGATCTGGTAGATTGTCAACTGGGCTTCGCTGCCATTGCCAATCTCTATCTTCCATTTGTTGTCTTTGACTTCAACTGGAAGGTCTTCAGATTCTAGTCGTCTGATCTCAACTGGAGGAAGTCATCAGTTGCTAAACCTGTACAATGCAACTGGACTTCTAATATTTCGGACAATTCCTCATGCTCTCCAGATGTCACTGGAGAGCTCCAGTTTAGTTAAAACTGGACCTAACATTGGATCTTTCATGTATTTTTTTTCCAATTATATCTTAAACGATTTCATTCACTAGGGAAATTTGATGCAAAGGCTGATGAATTGTTTTTTGTGGGTTATCAGATATTAGAAAGGCCCACAGAGTCTATATTATATCTCCAAAGGTCCATGAGTCAATTCATTCACATATGATGAATCTGTTGAAGCAATCAATAAAGACCAAGCCTTGATTTATCTCCAGTCGTTCCAGTTTGATTTTGGTGTATTTGACCCAGTTATCAATCAATCATGCACCAGAATATGTTTCCAGTCATAATACGTGGAACCAGTTGTTGAGAAGAATACCTCTAGTGACACTTCATTTTATCCTTCCATTAGTTTAATTTACCACAAAAGTGGTGATTGATTTGATGTACGTGTCACTCTAGCATCAGAACCAGTTCAAACTCCTCCAGTTCTTCAAGATATCCTTAACTGAAGAATTTCATGATGTAAATCGTGACCTCATTGATCTGATGAGGATGTTGAAGTATTTTGGGCTGATCCTCCTCCAGTTGCTACAATGAAGAGGATCACCAGGTTCTTGCACTAAATGGACTAAACTCATCCACTTGAACAGATTGTTGGATCCAAGTAGTGGGTTCAGACTAAGAGCCACAAGTAAACAAGGCTTAAACGTCACCTTCTTATTACTGATTGAACTGAAGAAGATTGACGAGGCTATGGCAGATCCAAGCTGGGTAGAAGCAATGCAATAAGAGCTTATCCAGTTCGAAAGGAACATGTATGAGAACTTGTTCCTTGTCCACCAGGTTTGAAGAAAGAACCCATTGGTACAAGATGGGTCTACCGAAATAAGATGGATGAAGATGACAATGTTTATAAGAAACAAGGCCAGATTTGTTGCCACGGGTTATTGTCAAGCAGAGGGCATTGACTTTGATGAAACTTTTGCTCCAGTTGCAAGACTTGAAGCCATCAAAATTTCTTGGCTTATACAGCCTATCTGCAGTTCAAAGTCTTCCAGATGGATGTCAAAAGTGCGTTCCTGAATGGAACACTGGAAGAAGTTGTGTATTAAACAGACTCCAGACTTCATAAATGAGAAGCATCCTCACTAGGTATATAGACTGAACAAAGCTTTGTATGGTCTTAGACAATCGCCAAGAGCCTGGTACGACACCTTTAACTAAACATCTTCTCAAAAATGGCTTTCAAATAAGTGGAATAGATAATACCTTATTTATCTTGAAAGAAAATGGTAATATCTTATAGGTACAAATTTATGTTGATGATATTATTTTGGGTCAACTGATGATGCAATTGTAAAAGTTTCAAAAATCATGTCAACTGAGTATGTAATGATTTAATAGGTGAATTAACATTTTCTTGGGTCTTCAGATCAAACAAACCATGGATGGTATTTTTATCAACCAAAAAAATTTCAGAGATTTGTTAAGAAAATACAAATATGATTCAATCCCATCGAAAACTACACCATTTGCAGCTCTTTAAATTTGGATTCTGACCCAAATCGCAAACCAGTGAATACAACTGAGTATCGTGGAATGGTTGGTTCACTAATGTACTTAACTGCAAGTCGACCATATAATGTTTGCAACATGTCTATGTGCCAGATTTCAGGCTAATCCAAAAGAATCACATTTGCATGTTGTAAAGCGCATCTTCATACCTGAAAGGGTGTCATAGACTTGGTCTTTGGTATCCCAAAGGCTCTGGGTTAGATCTAATGTGTTATTCAGATTCAGATCACGCATGTTGTAAGATAGATTGAAAATTAAAAATTGGAGGGTCATTTCCTTGGAGGGAAACTGGTGAGTTGGACCAGCAAGAAGTAGACGTTAGTCTCTATGTCCACTGTTGAGGCAGAGTACAATTTTGCAGCCAGTTGTTGTGCACAGATTCTCTGGATCAAGAACCAGTTACTAGATTATGGTCAGAAATACACAAGGACCCATCTTTTGTGACAACACTAGTGCAATTGTTATATCTCACAACCCAGTGATGCACCCTAAGACAAAGCATATGACACCAGGTATTATTTCTTTCGTGATCATGTTATGAAAGGATATATTGA
>NW_025215594.1:0-12188 GCF_010389155.1 Erigeron canadensis | reverse complement strand
CCCTCGATAGCTATAATCGCTCTCGAGATCGTCTATTGTTATTTCTGAGTGCGAATCCTCACGAGATAACTATTTGATTAGTTATCGTGTATATCGCTAATTATCAAGTAAATAATCAGCCGTATGATGCTATATTCGTTCTCTATAGCTATAGAACGAACTTAGTCGCCTGGTGTATGTGTATGTCGAATGTGATGCCTCATTTAGGTATTCATTCGATATATATGTTTCAGATCGAAACTGGGCTTGCTGGGCTTTGTTCTTACGAACTTAGCAGCCCAGCCCGTGTAACTAAGTTAATCTTCGTTTACCAACGAGTTTATCTTCGTTTGCCTCTAACGAAGATATTCCTTATCTTCGTTAGATGTAAGACTTGGTTATATTCCTAAATGTTCATCAACAAAGAATCCTAACACAATTATGTTTTGTACTTGTATAACACACAACAAACATCATACATAACATATATATAACAAAACATGTAATCGATCATTACCAAAACATAAAGTCCATAATCTATCAATTACATATATATAGATACGACATAAAGTAACATAATGTCTTAATCTAAAAGACAAATCAAATCTAAGTTGTTGTTGTCACATCAACGTGCATCAACAAACTCCCCCTTGACAGCAGCACCTTCGATTTCTTCAGTCTTCAAATCTGGTCATCCATCAAATAACAATCTTCTGCTATTTGCATGGATATCTTCATGTAAGCAAAGTTGAAGAATCTTACGATAACGGCTTTCTTCATGCTTCCAACGACAAGAATGAACATTCTGTATGTAACTTCCTTAGATCATTTCTTGAGAAGTTCACCAACTGCATCGATCATATACTTTTCTCAACAAAATCTTCTTCTTCGAGTCTGCACACCTCATCTTCGCTTCACCAGAGTTTCGATCAATTTCCCAACTATCCATCTTGTCCAAGACGTCTTGTGCCCATTTTCTTGGCAGGGACTTTGATCATACACTTGACGTCATGTTGAACATACTCAACAGTTTTATCTGGCTTGACCACTCTTTTCTTCGGTCTTGGTTCAATCTTAAACTACTGCGGTTTGTCTGAATCTTTCAGTTCTTTCTCAACCAGAATCATTACGAAGATTCTTACCGACAACATCAGCTAAACCATCATCACTTGGATTGATATCCAATTATTTCCAAGTTCATGTAAGTCTTCTTCCACATAAACTCCTGAAATGTCTCTCACACCAAGCTAAGTACTGACAACCTTTTGGTCTTTTAAGAACAAACAGCTTCAGTTCATCATCATAGAACCAACTCCAGATGATTGTCTTGTACTTTACAACATCTTTGTCTGAGATATGAGTCCAATACAAATTTGGTTTCCAAGTTTCCCTATCGACCATCCATTCATTAATTCTTTTCTCGGGCACATGTCGATCAACCACATGTAATGGATCATCATCTCTGAGAGGACCTGAAAATCATTTGGACTGAATGGTCTTGTCAAGTTAATCTCATAATCAGAAGGAATCAATGCATCACCATTCTTAGCATATACAACAAGTGTAAAACTTTAGTTTGGCCACTGAATGGAACTTGAAGCATTGTTTCCCAAACATCTGATCTCTTCAAATCTAACACCCTACTTTCTTCAATCGATGGATCTTCAAGAATTGAGTCCAAACTTCATCAAACCCATAAGGCTTCTTGAATATGTTTAGGTTTGGTTTAGGAACAAATTCACCTTCCTCGAGCTCATCACCATCAAAGAATAAATCTGTATAATCTGCATCATCTATTAATTTACACAAAATGAACACCAGAATACAAAGAATAATCATGATAATTATAATAAAGATGAATGTAATTGTATTGAAAAAATAGATTACATTTACATGTCATAACTTATTACATACAATCGAATATACATCTATCTAAATAATCTTTATCATAATCAAAATCAGAAACCTGAATCACGAGGAACACCAGAAGGACCAGCACCAACACCAGAAGGACCAGCATGAGAAGTATCACCTCCTGTCTCCCCCTCCAATCTCTACACCCTTTCCTTTGTCTTCAACTGGGGAGAATCATTCCTATCACCAGCATTATCAGCATCATCATCGTCATTCTGACGTCTTGGTTGAACCGCTGACAATCTACAAATCTCTTAGGAACTTCTCCCCCTTGATTCTTGACCCACTTGATCAAAATGTGAAGGCTGCTCGGGTATCGGTGAGATCAGACTCCAAGTACGAACCTGAGTCTCCAGAAGATCAACACGACGAACAAGCGAAGAATCTGAAGGAAGTTTGTAGGATAAGAAAGGAGCCTAGAGGACGCAATACTTGTGCTTGAGAAACAGCAGGAATAACAGCAGCAGTTGGTCTTGGAGGATCAGGAATCGCTACTGAAGTAGCTTCAGCAACCTCTACGCTTAGTTCTGGTATACTTAAGATCAGCACCCCCTGTCCGTTTCACCGGACTAACCGAACTGGCTCTGTTCACGGGATCATCCATATCGTCAAAAATTCCACGCAGTTCAGAATCATTCTGAGCAGCAACATCAGGATCAATCTGAGCAGCACGGTCAGGAATATGGCTATGTGCATCATGAACGGAGTGAGCTGAATCAGAAACAGCAGGAACAGCATGACATGCCTTACTCCGACGCTCTCTATCTAAAGCAGCACCTTCTTGAACAAAAGACTGATGTGAATGATCACTTTCGGAAGTAGCAGAGACATCATGAACCAACTTAGTTCGACGCTCATTCTGAGGGCATCAGCAACACTTGCAGATTCATCTGTGTCTGTCTCGGTTGCAGCAGCAGAACCGTCTGAACTATTGGCTACACCTTCATCATTCCCATCATCAGAACTATCAGAATCATCACTCGAATCATCATCAGAATCATTAGCAGAAGCATTCTCAGAACTTTCTGAGTCATCAGAATCAGAATCTTCATCATTATCATCCACAAACATATCATTCTCAAGACGAGATCGATAGTGTAGATTAATCAAGTGACCAAAAAGTGGTGGATCATTAAGACCAGCCACATTACGTGTATTTGCCTTCAAGATCGGCAAAAAGACGCGAAGGCCAAGCATGAAGAACGTAGCGAGGAGCTTGGTCATATACTAAGTTAGGACAGAAATGTCTAACTATGGCCATAACAAACCGAGGATATAAGAGAAATCTCTTCCTCCCCTTGTCATTAATCTGATCAAGAAACTCCAGATAAAAGTATCTCGAGAAAGGATAAGGTTGATTATACACTAATGCAACCATCTGCGACGCAGTCTGAGCAGACAGTTGATCAAAACCAGCCTTGCGATTGCTCAAACACATGAGCAATGCATACGCAAGATATCTCCATCTTCCTTGAAAACCACTCTTACCAAAGGAAGTTTGACCACGCCGACAAACCCCATTCTCTGAAAACATCTAAGAAGAAGTTCAAACTCATACGTCAACTCTACTTCTTCCTCTGCTTCTACCTCTGGTTCTGCACCTAAATGCAAACAGTACGAAGCGTTACAGCGTTGAAGTCAAATGTAATCCCTCCAACAGTAGCACGTACAAAACTATGTCCTTCAACCATAACTTCATGAGCAGTTGACCAAAAGGAATCTATATACTGCCTAACAAGTCTAGGCAAATCACAGAAAGCAAAAATAATCTCGATCGAGCGATGTAATCAAACATCTCATGAAAATGTTCGCTATTATGCTGATCCGATCAAGATTAAGTGCGAGATTATGTTTCTTCACAAACTGACGCGGAGCGAGAGCCATTTCTGCAAAACAAATCACAATATCGAAACTAATATAAAATAGCACGGTAAATGAATTGCAGACTTGAAAGACCTAATCAATAATTTCGTAAAGTAAAACTGCACAAAATTATTCGTTAAGTTGAGTTCATAAATATAAACTGTACGAAAATAGTCACTAAATTCGTTAAGTATACAGGAACGAAGATGTAATCTAAGTTCGTAAGCTATAAAGGAACGAAGATAAATCCTAAATTCGTAAGAACTAAACTGAAGTTTTCACTTAACGAAGTCTAAATTCGTAAGGTCTAAACTGGACATGCATGTTCGTAAGTTATAACTTATATTCTAAGTTCGTAACTTATAAACGAAATCTAAGTTCGTTGGACTGAAACTAACTTCGTAAGCATTGCTAAGAAACTAAGTTCGTTAAGCCTTGCTAAGTTCGTTCCTTATCAACTAAATTCTAAGTTCGTAAGGCATAATCGAAAGCTAACTTCGTTTCTACCAAATCTAACTTCGTTCGAACTAAAATCTAAGTTCGTTTTCACAAATCTAAATTCGTTTGGGTAAACCAGTTTAATGATCACAAGAATATATATATATAATCAAAACGAATCAAATCGAATATATATAAAACCTAGATCGTTTTTGTGGATGAAAATCTAGATCGTTTTTGTGGATGAAAATAGATCAAAAACTTACTTAGATCACGATTTGCAAAACAATCAAGGAAACGAAGTAGATAGAGAGAAGAGAAAAGATTTAGGGTTTTGGTCGTGTGAAAATAAGAGTAATTTCGTTTGTGAAAAAGAAACGAAGAAAACCCCTTTATATAGTGAAATAAAAATGGGTTAACTATGGGTCAGGCTAAAATCCATTCACGAAGTTATCCAAACGAAGATAGCCTTTGTCTGGACAAATTAATTTCTAACTATAAGAACGAAGATAACAGTTATCTTCGTAAGAACAAATCAAAGTTAGAAAATATTCCAGATTTCAGCTAAGTTCCTGAAAATTTTTCAGATTTTCATCAAAGCGATCTTCCAAAACACGACCCTTCATCGCAATCTGTACATAGCAAAAACTCGTTAAAAAGCAACCTGTTCATGCCTTGTACTAAAAAGTTCTATCATCCAAATTCATCATCATAATGTAAGTATATAACCGAACATTATAATCTTGAATAAAACCCATGGTTTAAACACTAACCATCAACAACCTGAAAATAATCAATTTATATATGAACCTCATTACCAATGACGATTATGACACCGAGAACTTCCTTTGATCATGGATATGCGTGACGGCAAACCATCTTGAAACACTTAAGTCCCATACTAGATGCCGTCTACAAAACTAACAAACAATGAACAATCCAACAAAAATTCACTGAAGAACTTAGTAAAGTTTGATTATTTTCAACAAAATAATCCAACATGAAATTCAAAGGAAACTAATATCAAATTGATTATTTTCATTAAATACATGAATCGTAATATAACTGCTTAGTTCAGTGATTACAATTTGGGATATATCGGTAGGCACAAAGTACCAAGGTTTCCTTCAATCTGAACTTAAATTTTACAATGTTCTTGTGGGAAACATATTCATATATGGCTGAGAATGCTTGCTTTTCAGAAATGTTAAGATCTGGTCCTTAAATTCTATGAAAGATCTAGCTTTATTATAAAATTTATTCAGTCTGTATTGGTACTTGCTTGTACAGGTTTACGTCGATGACATCATTTTTGGTTCATCTGATGACAATATGTGCAAGGAAGTAGTCCTTCCCTTTCCATTTAATAAACAACGTGCTGTCTATAGAACCTCTGGTAAAACCACTTTCCTTCAAATGAGTTGACAATTTTTCATACCACGATCGAGGAGCCTGATGTAAACCATATAAAGCCTTATCGAGACGATATACTCTATTAGGAAAGTCTGGATCCTCAAACCCGGCAGGTTGTTCTACATACACTTCTTCTTTAATTTCTCCATACAAAAAGCACTCTTTACATCAAGCTGATACACCTAATACCTTTATAACTATCATATGCCAGAAATAATCGAATAGCTTCAAGTCTAGCTACAGGTGCAAATGTCTCATCGTAATCAAAGCCTTCTGTTGCTCAATCCTCTACCCCAACCACCAATCGAGCCTTATTGCGAGTGACTACACCTCTGTCATCTCTTTACAAAGAAAAACCCAACGCGTTGTTAAAGGAGATTCACCCGGGTAAGTCAACTAACGTCCATACTTCAAGCTTCGAAACTGAGCCAATTCTTCTTGCATCGCCTCAACCCATGACGGTTCCTTAAGAGCCATTCCAACATTTTTAGGCTTAACCTGAGAGATAAAGCAATAATACAAGTACCAAGTAATTGCCCCAGTATCCTTAACTTCAGCAAACATACACGACAGTTGCTTAGATTGATTCCTCGTGCGAATAGATGCAGAAGCATCACCAATGATTTGCTCGAATGGATGATCCTTGTTGACCCTAGTTTCAGGACCTTATCGACTGAAAGATCATCTCCCAAGTTTGTCTGCACATTTGTACCAAGATCTACTTTGCCAGTCTTCTGATTGTACACACGCCTAATCGGTGTACTTGGTACATAACCTAGAAAGAAACCCTCCTCAGATTTAGGTTCAAATTTCCCTTGAGGAGAGTTTTAAGAAAAGTGCAAGGAACACCGAAAGGCTCAACATTCTGCAAATTGGGCTTTTTGTTGTGCAAAAGTTCATACTAGTTTTCTTAAACCGTGTAACTGTCAAAACCCGATTCAGAATGTGACAAGCTGTATTCACTACCTCTCCCCAGAAAGTAATAGGAAGCCCTGAATCAGCAAGCATCGTCCTGGCTGTCTCAATCAATGTCATGTTCTTCCTTTCAGCCACGCCATTCTGTTGTGGCTCATATGGTGCACTGTACTGATGTTGATTCCTTTGGTCAAGCAAATACAGTAATAGTATTATTCTTGAACTCAGTACCATTGTCACTCCTGATTCTCTTAACTTGACTCCATGGACATTTTCAACTTGTTTAATAAATCCATAAATCGTTCTGCGGTCTCATCCTTGGTCTTCAGAAAGAATACCCATGAGTACCTCGAGTAATCATCAATGATCACCAAACAGTAAGACATCCCTCCATGCTTCTTATGTTCACAGGACCAAAGAGATCCATATGAAGTAATTCGAATGGTTTGGATATAGTGTTGAGTACTTTTGATTTATGCGGATCTTATGTTGCTTTCCTTTCAAACACGGTACACACTAATCTTCCATCCCAAACTTCTTAACTGGCACACCGTCAACTAACCCAAGACTAATAAGTTCATTCATCTTCCGAAAGTTGATATGTCCCATTCTACGATGCCATAGGAGAGATTCAGACTCATTTGCCTTGCTCAACAAACAAAGGGGCTCCTTGGATTATCAACATATAAAAGTAAGCCATAGATGTCTCTCTTCCTAGGAGCTTTGAGCATTATCCATTCTTCTGAAATAACGAAACCCGGCTTCAAGATGTATGCCTCCTTTTCTGTGAAATGAACATTGTTGCCCTTATCACAGATCTGTGAGACACTCATTAGATTGTGAGTAAGTTGTTCCACATAGTTAACTCTTTCTAGAGTAAGTTGTCCATTGACGACATCTCCTTGCCGGTGATGTTGCGCCCTTGGATGCAGCAAAAATAACATACGATCCATTTATACCAGTATAATTGGACAAGAGCTTCTTGTCCCCTGTCATGTGCCTGGAGCATCCACTGTCAAGGTACCACAAATGAATTGGTTTCCTAGGAACTCCTGCACATAAAATGAGAAAAGTTAGTTTTTATTGGGGACCCAAACCTTCACAGGTTTGGGTCGTCCCTTCTCATCCTTGAGAATCAGTTCAGTCCAATATCCATTGCTAGAAGCCGTGGGTGGGACTTAATTCTCTACTTGTCTTCTCACTGGAGAAGACTTCTGACCTCTCGTCGGAGAAGTTCTTGGGGAATGAGGGCCAAAAGAAGGTCTAACACTTGAGTGACTTCTGTCATAAAATGAATTATGACTTGGAGGTGTTTGTGACCGACTCGAACTCCCACTAGGGTTGTGAATCTTGGTTCCTTAGGGGATGAACCTTTTGGTGGAGATTCACGTCGGTGAGGTATAGTAAACGGTTTTGTAGAAGATTGAACTTTAGTCTCATGAACCTGTTTATCATTACCCAACCCCCTTTTTCCTTCCGAGGTGGAAACCTTTGAAGGAGAACCCGATCTCTGAGGTCGATTTGGACATACACTGTAAACATGACCTTTTTCATGACAAGCAAAGCAAGAGAGGACCTTAACCTTTTCTTTGTATCTACCTTATTATTGGTACTTACAGATTCACTAGTGTCCACTGACTTACTTCTTTTTCTAGAATCCTCATGGTCTCGTTTGGTCGGTGATATCCTAGACTTACTTGGGGACTTCTTACGCGCAGGCATTAGTATATGCTTCAAAACCTTAGTTGCTTCTTACATTAACACTAATTCATCTTCACATTTGCTATTCCTAGACTGCTTAGGTAAAGAAGTTTGACGCAACTGACTTAATTTCTTCATATCCTTAATATCAACATCCCAGACTTTATCAATCCTCTTAGGGTCAATAGATGCTAATGGAAATTCTAACTCAGTATAAACCCTACTACTCTTTAGAAGTGTAAAGTGAGTAATACTGTCTTTCTGACCGTAAGAAGTGGACGGATCTAGGACAACACCTTTCAATTTCTCTTCCTTGGTAGGTTGAGAAGAAACTCCTTTAGACTCTGTTGTTTCCTCAGTCAAATTTGGCTTAGGAGTTGAGTCTTTCGATTTACCATCATCAACACTAGGTTGAAGTAGGACTTCAGGAATATTGGGTTCTATTATAACCTTAGCAGTGTCAGAACTCTTAGATGGAGAATCCTCAAACTTTTTCATATGCATTAAAGCTCAGCATGTCTAGCAAATCAACCTTAGCATTTAATTCCACTATTTCTATCCTAGCATCAACAAGTTCTTTCTCAATTGTAGCACACTTTTTAGCTAACAATGCATAAGCTTCACCACCTACTCTTTCTACAGCCACAGCATGTTAACTTTGTCTTTCATAGCACTAATGTCAGACTCTAAAGATCTAATCCTACTTTAAGAATTTTCTCTATCAGTGACAATTAGATCCTTTTAATCAACTTATCTCTTTCCTCATGAGCAGCATTGACAATAGATTCTAATTGCTTAATTTGTTCATTCTTTGTTCAATTTCATCAAACATTCGGTTAACAATTTTGCAAACATGAACAATAGTATGTAGAGAGTAAGATACCTATTGATCTGCTTCTTTGCAGTCTGCCATGTAAGCAACAAAGTCATCCACACTCATGCCTGCTGGAATTTCATACTCCTTCATCTGCTCTTCAATTGTCTTTTCAACCTTTTCTGTAGCAGAATCATCTTTGATCTCAGCAGCTTTCACCTCTCCAGAATCTTTCATCTCATCAACCTCAACCTCTTCATCAGACTCAAAATCAGTATCATATACCTCAGCAGAAGATTCCATGTTCGAGCTTTGAACATTTTCATACAAATGCTCATCATTGTGGTAAACTGTGGTGTCCAAGAAATCATCAACTATCTGAGCCATATCATCAACTATTTCAGCCAAATAAGCATTATTGGTCTCATCCTGTGGAAGATTCCAAACATAAGAACCATCAGGTTGAGCAGCTACGATAGCCTTGTCATTGCCATTTCCAGTAGTATCATCAGTCAACAAGAGAGCTCTACTTGCATTCTGATTAAATGGATGATTACCACCTCTATCTTGACGTGTATGGGTAATATTGACATCTTTCTTTGGTCGTTGACATTCTTTGGCAAAATGTCCAAAGCCATCGCAGTTATAACACTTAACCTTTGACTTGTCGAAGCCCTGAGTACCCCCAATAAGCTTTCTACCTGTTCTTTGCATAAACCTTTGCACTCTCCTGGTGATCATCGCGAAATTCCATTTCAATCCATTTTTCTTCAACATCATCTGGATCTATTTGGTCATAATCTTCATCAATGAGTGCTGGATCTGTGATCCTTCCTGCAACAAAAGCTTCATGTGCAACACACATTGCGGCAAATACATTCATCCTTCCCTCAGCTGATTTCATATCCATGGGCATAGACTTGTAACCAGCAGAAGTAGTTGAAATGTTACCAAACTTCATATTTCCAGGCTTTGCACTTTCATTAGCCTTTCTAGCCTTGTAACCAGCATCAAAAGCCATGAAACCAGCAGAATCATCTCCATCCATAACACAATCAGAACTCTCTTTCGTGCCAGAAGTACCAACCCCAGAAAAGAATGCATTAACGTCAGCTGTTGGATTTTTCATAGTGGCATGATAAAGAGATGGATCTTGTGTGAAGTTGTCTTGGAGATCCTTTGCCTTATCCTTCATTTCTCTGTTCCTTATAGTGGATATAACACCATCTATACGAAGAGTTGCATAATCTGCTCTTTCTTGCAATCCACGACGAAACTCTTTATAAGCTTTCGGCAAACCATCCAAGAATTTATCCACTATCTCAGTAGGAGTGTACTTAAGATCGAAATAAGCTAACTCAGCAAGAAGATGTTGAAATCTCAATATAAGATCCTCAACTTGTTCGTTCTTGGTAGCATTAAAGCAATTAATTGTTTCTTAAGCATCTTAATTCTATTTTGCTTCAACAATGGATCACCTTCACAGTGAGCTTCAGTAGCATCGAACAATTTTTTGAAGTCTTGTACTCCTGTTTAGGAAACAGGTGCACTAATTCTTGAGGAATGCACATCCGAAGAGTAGAAAGATCCTTAACTTCAATAGCATAACTCTCCTACCTTGTAATTAGTTGTAACACCGTTTACAGTAAGAGTGGCCATTCATATCCTTCGGTGATCATTATCCACATGTTCAAATCTTCTCGTTGAATATATCTTCAATCGGCCTCTCCACGCCCAGAAGTCAGCCAATGAAACTAACTTCGGTGGAGAATTAGTACGTCCAACGAGATGATCATGATAGACAAGAGAATTCAGGTATTGTGCAACAGCAGTGTTAGTTGAAGAGGAAGCCATTGTTTAACGAAAATGGATGTGAGAAACGAAAATAGTTTTAAATTCGTAAGAGGAGTTGAAACGAAGATAGTTGCTAAATTCGTTAGTTGAAACTTAACGAAATAGATTTAAATTCGTTTGAAGGAATGGAACGAAGATAGGTCTAACTTCGTTTGAAGGAATGAACGAAGATAAGGCTAAATTCGTGAGGTGAAGGTGAACGAAGATAACTTTAAATTCGTTAGAAGGAACTGAACGAAATAAAGCTAAATTCGTTTGAAGAGATTGTAAACGAAGATGAGGTTAAGTTCGTTTGCTAAATTCGTTTGAGAAAACGAACTTAGCGACTGTTAGGGTGTCAGGAGGTTTTTGAGAGAAAATAATCAAACAAACGATCTCGAACCTTCGATAAGATATCGATTGGCTCTGATACCACTTGTTAGTCCCTCGATAGCTACAGATCGCTCTCGAGATCGTCTATTGTTATGTCGTGAGTGCGGAATCCTCACGAGATAACTAGTTTTTTAGTTATCGTGTATATCGCTAATATCAAGTAAATAAAATAATCAGCCGTATAATGCTATATTCGTTTCTATCGGCTATAGAACAAACTTAGTCGCCTGGTGTATGTGTATGTCGAATGTGATGCCTCAATTTAGGGTATTCATTCATATATATGTTTCAGATCGAAACTGGGCTTGCTAGGCTTTGTTCTTACGAACTTAGCAGCCCAGCCCATGTAACGAAGTTAATCTTCGTTTGTACCAAACGAAGTTTATCTTCGTTTGCCTCTAACGAAGATATCCTTGTCTTCGTTAGATGTAAGACTTGGTTATATCCTTAATTTCATCAACAAGGAATCCTAACACATATTATGTTTGTATTTGTATAACACACACAAACATCATACATATATATATAACACCAAAACATGTACGATCATTACCAAAACATAAAGTCCATAATCTATCAATTACATATATATAGATACGACATAAAGTAACATAATGTCTTAATCTAAAAGACAAATCAAATCTAAGTTGCTGTTGTCACATCAACGTGCATCAACAGTTCTTCAGTTTTTGGGTAAATGCAAGTTTTGGAAACCAAACTCTCAGAGCACTATTATGGCCCAACAACTTTGTTAACCGTGAGTTTTTATTCTTTTATTTTCTTAACAAGCGTATTACATAATTTATGTTATTATTATTATTTTTTTTAACTTTACGTTTACTTTTTGTAGCTTCTATACTTGGACAGGACAGACTTCAGTCAATTGACAGTACCGAGAGGTCTGTCCAATTCTTTAAAACTGGAG
>NW_025215593.1:0-21730 GCF_010389155.1 Erigeron canadensis | reverse complement strand
GGAGAATATGATATAAGGATAATTGATAACATAATCGTAAAAACTAGAGTATTTTCAAAGTAAATTTGTTCTTTTTTTTTTCATCAATTAATACTTCAAATAATAATTATCTAAATCGAATCACTTGTCGAACTAAAGATGATCGTAATTAATTTTAGCTACCGTTAGCGGTCAATTCAGATAAATCATTCAAAAGTACATATATATAACACAAATAATATAAGTGTAACACCTCACCGTTGGCGGAAACATGAGGTGTCATGAAAGTACAGCACGACATGAAATTACATAGATACTGCTAAATGAAATAGAATATAATATTTATATTCCCAAAAGCATGAGTTCAAAGTCATAACAGTGCTAAATAGCTTATTACAACCAAGTCCATAAAGAAATAATCCAAGGCATGTAGCCTTAAAGTCTGACAATAAATAAAGGAGCACTAAACTCCAAAGTCCAAGCCTAGCATAGCAGTCTTTATCCTTGATTAGCCTGAGTACCTGAAAAGTATACTAAACGTGTCAACACAAAGGTTGGTGAATTTGTAAGTTTTAGTCAAAAAGTCTAGTCCAAGAAATAAGCCTTTTGTCGATTCTTTTAAGTCTAAACAAGTAATAGTTCAATATATAACGAGCAGAGTTACGCCATAATAAGTCCAAAAGTCTCAAGTCTCAATGTCTCAAAGTCCGGCCTTACGGTACCTGCCTTAGTCCAAAGTCTCAAAGTCTCAAGTCTCCAATACACACATAAAGCCCGTCAATTAAGCACAACAACAAACACATAATTACATACATACAACAAGACAGAAGCACGTTAAATGGCATAAGTAACTCTATACGCACAGGCTCAATACTGAACATAAACAGAAATCGACAAAACTGTTTAAAAAGAACAAGTATACTTTTCACCCCAAAACGTGTAAAAAGAGGGGCTACGAAACTCACCTTAAAGCAGCACAAGTATAAATACCTTAGATCAACGAACAAGAACACGAACAGTCAGATACACCTGAAATAAGCTCACTATCTGTCCAAAAGTCCTACATTGTCCACAAGTCACCCAATAAGTACTAACTTAATTGCACAAATCCATGTCCTATCACTACAACAAAACATGGCTTTTAGGACACCCAAAAACGTCCTATAATGTTACTTTATATGACCTTTCATTTAATAAGACCAACGGTTAAGCGTTTCATGTAAGGGGGTCGTAAAAAGTCATGAAGGTCCTAACATCTCAAATAAGATTATAAAACCAATATAATGGTCACATAATAAGTCTATGAACAACTCAATTAGGGTTCTAATAAATACATATTGAGACACTTTTACAATGTTCTAAGATGTGGTTACTCATTTTTAATCTTTTGATACACATACAAGCGTCCTTAAAAGTTATTTTATAGGACCCTTACCATGTAACATTATATATACTTTAGTACCAAGAAAAGAGTCCTAATATCTCAATTAAGATGATGAAACCAATTTTATGGTCGCATAATATGTCTACAAACAACCCAAATAGCGTCCTATTAAAAACATATTAGGACACTTTTACAATGTTCTACCTAGTTTTAATCTTTTAGTACACATATAAGCGTCCTTAAAAACTAGATAATAGGACCCTTGGTATGTAACATTATATATATACTTTAGTACCAAGAAAAGAGACCTAATATCTCAAATAAGATTATGAAACCAACTTTATGGTCGCATAATGTGTTTATGAACAACAAAATTAGCGTCCTAATAAAAACATATTAGGACACTTTTACAATGTTCTAACATGTTTAATAGGACATCCAAATAATGGTTTCTATCAAACAATAAACACACCACCAACATATATAAAATACGAATATATAGTTATTATGTATATAACCTCAAGTAATAATAGAAATAAAATTTTATTATATTTCAAATAAGCATGTTCATTACAAACACATTAAACATAAAAAAGTTATAACATTATTCAACATAAAGTCTTGTAAAATCTAACAAAAGAAATTAAAAGCAATGGAAAAGATGAGAAGCTAGCATAGAATCCCATGTTATCATGAATCCTCAATCTTCACGGACCACCTACAAATAAACCATTCTTGTATAAGCATTAAGGTACATGTTACTAAAATTATTAATAAAACAACTTAACAAATACATACCGAGATGAAAGGACAGGGCCATGCGATAGTTGCACCAATACAATCTTCAATTGTAGAAAATAATCCATATGGTCTCACCAACATTTCATCTCTTTTTATCGGTACTTGAACATTTACCTCACACCATCCCTTTCCAATCTCTTTACCACCCACTAGCTCATTCGGGTCCAAGCTCTTCACCCATCCTTTTGCAACAATCTCCGTTGGGTTTAGAATGCTTTCAAGGAAAACCTCATTTCCAACCTATATTTTAATTTTCAACAATCAAACTCTAGTTATAATAGTTCAATCATTTCACACAAAAATGAGTAACAATAATAAACTGTTACACTAGCATGCTAACATTTTTATTTAAAAAAATAATATGAAATAAAGCATTAATTCTAACTATCTTACTACCAGACATGACATGAGTGAAATGTTATAGAACTCAATGTTGAAAATATCAAAAGAAAAGGCAGAAAACAAAACAATTAAATTCATTTTCCGTAAAATGAAAACCAGATTAAAGATTAGATACCATTGGGATTAAGAGCAATAAGGCAGAAAATAGAATTTAAAATATCTTCAAGACCCTAATGGGGGGTGAAGGAAGATAGTCAATGGGATATAATCTTGCCATCATTTTTATGTATGCACTTGAGTAGCACTCCAAACCAGAACTAGGCTTTCAGATAAAGGGTAATCATTTTGCGAAACATACTGTAATAAAGATTAATTGGTGCATCTATTTGAAAAAATACTGAATTTACAAACAGATTTCCTATAACTTGTAGTCGTCACTGGTAGTTAACAGGTCATGAACAGAATACATGGGATGCAACAATCTTGTCATGTCGAAAGAATATAAATGCAGAAAAACTACCTGAAAAACTACCCTGTCCCCCTGAAGATTAAAACAGAAACTATCCGCCACTGTGTTCCACATGTAGTCATGTCGTATACTAATGATAACAAAAAGATCTGGTTTATCTTAACATACAATAAGAACATAACCTTGATCATTATACTTTCAAAACCAACTAAAATTCCAAGGCCTAAATGCATAATCTAAAATATATAACCTCTCTCTATATATATATATACATACATGTATCTAATAATTTTGTAATCTGATTCAATAAAACCAACACTAAAACCCTAACCAACAAAAAAAACATTCTGAACTACCTCCATTCTGTCTCCATAATCTAAAAACATATATAACCTCCATTCTGAACTACCTCCATTGTGCCTCCATAATCCAAAAAGCATGTATTGCTAGCTACTGGCAGGGCTAATCCACCGCCAGCAAGTCACACGGCTTGGAGCCGTATTTGTATCAGCTATGTGTTCCTTGAACGCAACTGGAGCAGTCTATGAAGCGTTATTCGTTGTGGCCAATTGAACCCGATGATAACATATTCTAGGTGCCGATTAGCCATATCTGCTATGCTCAAGTTAGCAGACTCACATCACGCAGATGAGATTGAAAACATATGCAGCCGTCAATCATGGAAAGAAATAGTGTGTGACTTATGGCCTAAGGCAAAGTATATTGACTTATGCTCAAGTTGGAAAATGGAATTGAAAAATGGACCTATTTTTAAATAAAATTTTCAGACATAACAAGGAGCTCTGCCTAATCACCTGTTTTTGCCTCATTTTCTTTATAATAGTAGATGTGGTTGAAAATTTCTTTTGCAATATTAAATTTTTATCAAGAGATCATGCATAATCATCTACTACTCTATTTCCAGTATCCTGGATGAAACAAGCTAGTATAATTAACCATGAATATAAGTATATATTTCATATTGATACATCTGTTTTAATCCTCTTACGTTTGCATTTCAACCTAGCCTACTTGTAAGATGCCAACATCGATGAAGTGTTCAACTTATTAAAAAGTCTGTTTTTTTGGTTGATTCAGGGCTAAACCGATATCGTATTGGAGACGTGCTCCAAGTGACTGGATTGCATAACCGAACCCCACAATTTCGGTTCATTCTAAGCATAGAAAGCGACAAAACTAATGAAGAAGATCTTCATAAGAGCATCATGGCAGCAAAAAAACTTTTAGAACCGTACAATGTTCTACTTGTGGAATACACTAGCTATGCTGCCAGGACACTACGTCATATACTGGGAGATCAAACACAACACACCCTCAATCCTAGAAAAGGTCACCTCCCCACTTGGCCCTAAGGTGCTTCAAGAATGTTGTATTCTATAGAAGAAGATCTGGATTACATATACAGGCGACTACGCACCAATGATATAGCTATTGGACCACTTGAGATAAGCGTGGTGAAGTCTGGCACGTTTGAGTCCCTAATGGACTTGTTTATCAAACAAGGAGTGTCCATTAACCAGTATAAAACTCCGCGATGCATTAAATCGGATGTTGCACTGAAATTGCTCAACTCTAACGTGAAGGCCTGCTTCATTAGTCCCAAAAATCCCACTTGGGTTCCTCTATAAATCTAACTAGCTTTGTAATAAACAAATTCTCCCTTTAGCTTGGGGAATTTGACTAGTATGATGCTATGACACTTAAAACAATTTTTTCTAAGCTAATAGTTTACTACCCTTTAAGGGATCTCACTAGCTAATGATCTTTATCGTTGAAGAAGTATATCATGTAATCTGTACTCGATACTCTTGACTACTTATTAACTTTAATAATATATGTTTTACCTTGTTATGTACATATAGTCCTTGTTAAGATACTGCCAAACCTACATGTTTTCTCCCTGTAATGTACACATAATACTCCACACTAATGCATAAAATGCAAGGTCAAGTCAAGGTCAAAGTCAAACCTATAAGTAAAAGTCAAAGATAGTAACTAACTCCAAATATATCCTAAACTGCCATAACAAATGTATGTCTAAAAGTAAAACAAGCAGGCAAACACAGCCAAAAAAGTAGACAAATATAACACAATATATAGTGGACATATGTTAACAAGTAAAACTAGCTGGACAAGCAAATGATGAGCAAAATATTTCCACAACCATTTTATATATTAAGCATAAACTACTATCTAGGCAAGAACAATCCTGTAAAGTTAATTCAGTGAACATTCATCCAGTAGTACTATTATGATAGGGGTTTATGTCTACCGTTTCAATTGTAATCTATCAATTCATGTAAAAGGCAGAACATTAATGAAAAGAAACATAGCCGTAAACGTGGAGGTCCATTGGTTGCAATAGGGCAATGTGATGCGGAAGGCGGAACACTGGAACCATCCATCGACTCATTCACCTTTGCTTGGGCTCGTAACTGGACCACTTTACTAGTAAGTTCTTCACATTGAGCCTTCAATTGGATATTTTCTCTATGACATGCGGAACGACTTGGTAGTACCCCCCAACATCAGAAGCACGAACACCCAAACCATACATGACCGCATCACCGTTGCGATCTTTACCCATGACTTTAGAAAACACATCATCTGGTCCAGGCTTATCGTTGGAACCCTCGGGAAGATTAGATTTAATTTGTTTCATTTGAGCCTGTATTAATCACAGTAATATAAATTCCTCAAAAGCTTTCAAATAAAATAAGAAAAATATGCATGAATTAATCATGATAGTAATTTAGCACATTCAAGAATAAGATATATATTTTAACATCATCAAAAACATATAGAAAAGATATATATAAGTATAAATAAGCATATATTACTTACAATTGCATTTGAAGCTTCTGCATTTTTGGTAGTTCCACCTTTGGAGAAACATGACTCAAACATTTCCATCCGACTTGGATCTCGTCTCAAAGATGCCTGTTCAATTAAAAAGAAGATGAGTATTAACAATGGATATCGACATGCTACATTAACAATTGCATTATCTCATACGATTACCTTTAGATCTTCACGAACTCGAGCATAACTTTTTTTTCCAGTTACTTGCACCATCTTCTTTTCTTGCCGATTGTCCTTGTTTTTTTCACTTAACATCTTCAATAGCAAAGTGAAATACAAGAATGGTATATAAACTAACGATATTTGCTAATGAAACATATACGAGTATAAACCAATTAAGACAAGTAACACAAGGTTGTATCTACGGATTAGATGAATGTATATATATGAACATATTTAAAATGTTGCTCTGCGCAAGATACTTTTTTCTTCGTCTCTTTACTCAAATAACATTTCACTTTGGTAATGCTACAATAAGACTATAATAAGACTCAGCTCTAATAAAATGTTGCAGATGCCAGATATAGATTCAGGGATTCACAGTTCATTATTTGACTATAATTAGACTCGGCTCTAAAAAAAATGAAAAAAAAAAACTGGTCAACTGAAGATAAAACAGATAGATGAAACGATAAAGACAAACTTTATATTATGCTAATTCTCTGATAGCAGTCAAGTTTCCAGAGCTACACTCCGAACTAAATACAAGATCAATATAGTAAATTAAGCATAACATGATTACAACGCTAAAAGCCCTATCTGTACCTACTGTTGATGGAAATGTTTCCTAACCTAATTACAATTCCTAATCTCTATTGATAATAAAAACAATACAATAAATAGAATGAAGCTCTATCTAACTGATAAGAAATAATTTCTGAAGTAATTATAACTCAACCTAGGTCTAGCAGATTACGCATCTTAGTTTACACTTTTACTATACAAAAGTGGCAGAAAAAACTTTCAACTGAGTAGCTTACATACTTGAAATGCTTTACATACATCAAATTAGCCAAATCAGATGATATATGAAGTTGTCCGATTGAAGATCATGTCACTAAAGATTTAAGCCTCAACTTAATCGATTGAAGCTTTGAGCTTATGGAACATAGGTTTGCTGGTTTATTGCTAGGTGTCTAGTATGTAGCCTAGTGGTTGTGGTGGCTCATGTTTATGTGTTTTCTTATTTAGTCATCAGCTGTGGGTATGTCACAGGCTCACAGCCCTGATGGTACTTCCATCATTTTTCTTATAACTCTTTATTCGTATATAAAATTTACTCTTTTATTTGAAAAATAGTACCAAATACATTACCACCAACAAGTGTATGAACCTTCGTCTTATGAAAAGAAAGATTTCACAGAGATTCACCGAGGTAATTATCCCATGTAATTAGATTATTCACGCGTTCGTGATATTAAACCATTACCAACCTAGCATATAGAGATTATACTCCATCATCCCAATGTCTAAATAAAAAAATGAAGCTTTATTCACTCTCTTTAAGCCATTAAAACAGTAACATGGATTCTAATAATATATAACACTACAAACCCTTTCAGCTCATTACTACATGAGCTAAAATTCAAGATTGGCAATGAGCCTTAAAGTGGTGCAGTTTATCTACAGGTGATGTGAGTGATGACAGCCGTTAGGCCTCCTTATATTCATATTTCCAACATGGACTATGTGTAAATAGTACATATACCAAACAATCTGGATTCGATATAACACAACACAAATGCCAATAATTTGAGGACAGATTTGCTAATGAAACATATACGAGTATAGACCAATTAAGACAAGTAACACAAATGCCAATAATTAGGAAAAAGGTCTGAACAAATACCTTAGTCTCTTCTTTATTCCAATATTTCACAAGTTTCTTCCATTGTTTTTTTTGCACTTTTTTCGGCCTTTTTTTCTTTTGTTGCTGAAGTGACAAAGACGGATCATGGAAGTTTTCCTTAAGTCTTGCCCTCCAATTCTTCACCTTCCTCCCAAATGATTGCAATATTCATGTGCCCATCACAGGATCATCCGGAATATCAAATTTAGTCTAAAAATGAAACAGGTCACATGAGAAAACTAATACTTTATTCATTAACATATAGAAGATTATTAATTATGTACCTTTAGGAGTTCAAGCAACGCTTGTTTTTTAGCATCCTTAACTTTATTCCATGGTTTATGAACCGGGCAATACTTTCCACTCCTTGAAAGGGTTCCCATGAAATGGGTCAGTTTACTACTTTTGTCATTAATAGGTTGTCCGTGTTCATTAACTAAAATAGGAATTCTCTCCTCTTTTTGTTGGGCCCAAACTTTTGGCATACGTGTTGGTCCTCTCACTCTTTTACGTACATTCGGAACTACAAAAAGTGAACATTGTACATTAAAAATACTAAATATTTGAAATTAATACAATATATTTGGACTGTATATTTTCTTGGTTTGAATATAAATTTCTTATATATTCGTCATGTATCACACAATATTTGAATTAACGAACAAGCCAACAATGTAATCAAGCAGATCGAACAAACCTGCTTCATTTCCTACTTGTTGAACTTCATGTTGGGCTTCATTTTCTGGTTCTGGAACTTCATGCTCTTCATGCTCAGCTTCATATTCTGGAACTTCAAGCTCTTCGTCAACAAGTTCATTGTCCTCATTTTCTGAATCATTCTCATTTGGTAAATCATCCATGTCTTCATCTTCATCATCTTCAGAACTATCTTGTTCTTCATAAACGTCATTCACATCCATGTCTTCAATGTCATCGGCTTCAGCATCATCTTGTGCTTCATTTGCTTCAAAAACAGCTTTATTATAAAAAAAAAAAAAAGTAAGCATCAAAAATAGCTAACTGTACCTATAGTTATTACTAATCATATATCATATATTAGATATTTAAATAAAAAAATAATAAATACCATCAAATCTTAAGTCACGCTCCTCATACTCATCATCATTGTCAATTGCAAATAACTTCCTCTTAGCTACATTGGATCTGTGTCTCGTGACAAAAGTAGAATGATCTAAATTCTTTTTGATCAACTCAGCCTTGGTAACTTTTTCTTTTGATTTATTCTGTTTAGTAGGATTTGTATCAATTAGTTGACCAATTCTCCTATCACCATTGTCAAATTCTTGTACATTACTATTTATTCCCTTCCTTATATCAATTACTTGTCCCTTCTGCATGTGAGATTCTGAAGATGTTAGCACACGGGAGACATTTGGAGCAATGCATCGTTTCTTTGCTAAATTAGCAAATCTATTCATGGACATTGGCGCAATGTATTTTGTATGTTGTTTCTGTAATAAATCAAATTGTCAGAGACATAAAAAATATTATTTATTATCTATACTAGCTTAAGCACCCAGGTAGATACCCGGGTAGTATTAAGTTAGCTGATTAATGATTTTTCAATTATGATGTGAATGTTAAATATGAAAAAAGCGACAACATGGTTGATTGCTTAATAAGTAATAGTTATAGCAGCAGACCCTAAAAAGATTTGTTATTAGTACCATTTTAGGAATTTTTGTAGCAGCTTCTTCTTGGTAATCTTGCTCAGCATCATCGTCAAACTCCGAACTAGGCATATCCTCTCCATCTTTCTCACTGTTATCCATTGGTATCTTTTTCTTTTTCTTTGCTTTGTCACTTTCTATTAGACTTGTCAAAGACTTAGCAATATTTTGCAGTCCCAAAGCCTGTAATCTCTTTTGGTTGTCTTGAACCCTCAACCTTTTAGCCTGTTCATATTTATTTGTATGGCTTTGCATACTTTTATGTTCCATTACTGGTGTACACAACAAAAAAATTCTTATCAGATATCCCAAACCTATAAATAATCATAACGTGCATACAAGTCCAGAAATCCCATCACATATACATCTAAGATAATGCTAAGATTTATGAAGTATATTGTTTCAGGGATGCTTATTCTATTTGACATCCCAATGTTTAGAATCAGTTGAGGCCTTAAGGCCCTTGGAGCGATTCAATAACTGTACCTACAAGTTGACGCATGTAATTTCATGCAACACAATGAACACCCAACAATTTGAAACGAAAACAGTGCCGAATGAACATGTTCAAGAGTAGTTGATACTTAATTTTACTCGAAAACAACAGGCAATAAAAGTAAATGTTAAGATGAAACACACAAACTTCCTATAAACCTACATTACTAAACATGACATGATGGCTTGCAAAGTAGATGGCACTAGAACTTCCTAAGCGAACCCATCTATATGGCTTTCCTAATAACACGTTTCAACCAGAAAACCCCTTTGCAAGCCTACAAGCACGGGCCGCACGGCTATTTCCATTCAGCAACATTCAGCAAGCTATCAGATTGGTTCAACAATACCAAATTGCAAAATTCAATTAACCTCGCAAACTCCATCACTTACACAACATTACAACCAAGTAAAAATAGCCATCAACAATAAACCGACAATCGATACTGTATGGCAACCTAATCCGTCCAACTTATAGTTACAGAAATGCAGAATGTTGCTTTGCATCAGATAATAATCTACTCATTCTTGAGTAATCTATTATACATGAGTAATCTGTTATACATGCAAAAGTAATATATGACTTAAACACATCATCTTAAGCTTATAATCCTGAACCTCTGATATAATTTTCCCAATCATTCGAAAATAACAGATACGAATAACATAACTTCAACAATGATCCTTCCTACTTTCCATATATTACTGGATCATTCATGATCAAAATCTTAGGTCTTAAGATGTCTTATTTGACAGACAAGACAACCCGACGATTTTAACAATCTATGATTCTGTTCCTTTTTCTTATCCAACAATTCAAGCAGTTAACAATAGCATGACACATACTACAAAAATTCCAGTGTTTAGCAGTCTAGTTCATCATAAAACAGAACACTAACGACCTTCTTCTAATAGATTATACTCTTAAATAAAGGTGAATTTGCATATAACATCATGCATGGTTTAACTTCAAAAATGGCAGACAAAACAGGCTACGCATACAAATAGAACCGCATTTAAAATCTGAAACCTCAAAACCGAATCTAGCATGAGCTTATGCAGACACATACTCTGTAATCAGAATCCTGATAAACCTTATAAAGAATCTGTTCTCATATGGTCAAGCATATCTGTAAAATTCTTCAAAAATGATGGACAAAGCAAACTGCACATACAATTAGAGCCGCATTTAAATCCTGAAACCTCTACACTGAATCTAACATGAGCTTATGCCACAATTCACAATTCACAATCTAACATCTGTAAAATTCTGATGACAGTTTAAATATGAGATAAAGTACAATTTTGAAAAAGTAACAGGTCATAATATACATATGAACCATAATTTATCCACAAACTACAAACACATATATATGTAACATTTCACTAATTCGATATTTTCATCCGCTCGTCATAGTTACATATAGAATTCAGTGAAACTAAATCCAACACCATACCGCAGATATACATATATATAACCGTCTAGCAAAGCTTCAAAACCCTAACCCCTGAATCAAATCCCTTTCCCTTACACATTATATATCAAAACCCTAAAACAACAAACAATGATATAGAATTGGTGTTTTGATATAGAATTGGTGTGAATAATAATAATAATAATGATAAAAATAAATAATAGTTCGAGCCACAATTCAGCTCTGTGTGTGTTTGTATCAGGTACATCAAACAAATGGAAAACCCACAATTCATAATATATACATATATACAAGATCATATATACATAATATATACATAAAAATCAGTTTTCAATACCTGTTTATGGTTCGAGCCACCAAGTGAAAACTGAATTGTGGAAGAACTTGTAAAAATTGTAAAACTGAATTGTAAAACGAATTATTTAGGCAGATTTTCCCAAATTCATTAGCGCCAAAAGGATTCTTCATGATCGTTTTTTTTTGGAGATCGCCGGATTTATGGGTGAATAAATGGGTAGATATATGTGTGTTAGGTGGAGATCATTTGGGCAGTGCTTGACATGCTTATAAAAAATTATTTGTCATTAATATTTTTATTTTTTTTAAATGAATTGGATTTGGACGTGTTGAAGCTAATTTTAACCGGAGATTTTTTAAACCTCAACCCTTTTTCATAAAAAATTCCTTTGAGATGAGAACCCCAAAACTCGAACCTAGTATCTTGGGTAAACTCACCCCTGGTGTCCACATAGTGGATTTAAAAGATACACATAGTCAACTCACCTATTAGATCAAAAATTATTTATTAGCGCGCAAGTTTATTTTTATAGTAATTGTTGGTCCTAATCGTTATTGGATGTTTAACACTCTAAGCAACAACAATTTGAGAAAACTAACAACAAATGTGGTTTTTAGTGGAATTCTTTCTTAGCACCCTCATGAGATCATTCTATTCATCAGACAAGTCTACTAATCCACACACATACATACATGTATATAAGTGATTATATGAGTAGTGATGATATGAGAATACCGATAACGTAATAATATATGAGTGATGATATATTGATGATATAAGTGATGAGTGATATATATTGATGACTGATGCATGTATGTGACTGATGTGTCGTTAGGATTGAAGTTTCTGACTTGAAACTTATAATGGGTTGGGTTAGGGTCTGAGTTTTTCAACCCGCCAGCCCTAACTCGAACCCATTGACAGCCCTAGTACCCGCCCTTACAAGCACACATCAGTTTTTTTAATTTTTTTTTAATAAAATAATTTAGAACCATTAGTTGGAAGTTTAGAACCATTTGTTGTTCTGATTTTGTTATGGTCAAAAAAACAAAAAAAAAATGATGTAAATGACAACTTATAAATATTTCTCCTAATCGGGCCTTCACTCTATTTTACCATGTCAAATCTACCCCCAACCTTCTCTTTTAGTTATAAGATAAATAACCATCAATTATCTATTTTTTACTTAATACATACACACATTATTTATACATCTGACACTTAATGACAAAAAAAGAAAAGAAAAAAGGAGGTCTTAATCCCATTACTTTGATGTGAATAATCTAATACTAATAATCTATTATATTGTTTCACTAGTTAATCTAACACATGTATTATAATTTCTATTATTGATATATTATAACTCGATTTTGAGATACTAAATTGACTAAAACACTAAATTTATGGTAGGGAAAGAAAGAATCTGCTCAGTGTAATTGACTAGAACACTATATAATTGTTTGAAAAAACTATATAATTATATAATAAAATTTTAATTTCATCTTAATCTTAATCATCATAATCATAATATACACTAAAAAACAATTGACCTAATAAATATTAACGAATCACAACTCTTGATTTGTATAAATGTATTAAATTAACACATGTGTAAATTAATTTTTACTTTTATTTTTCATCAACAAATACACGTTAACCCGATATCAAAACAGCAATACTTTATTGCATAGTGTATATCTAATAATAAAATATACCGAGAAAATATATACTTCTAACGTCCATTTATTACATTGATTTGCTTTTTGTTTGCTAACATTCTTATCATTTGAACTTAACAATTAGTTTTTACGTTTATCTTCAACTTTGAAGTTACAAGCTTTATGGTTGAATGTATGAAGACTTAATATTGATAATGTCGTAAGTCCCGTGTTCAATGTTAGACACGGGTGTAAAATCTAGTTTAATATTAAAACGAAGACTGCATTTAGTGTTTTTTAAAAAGTTTTAATTAATTAAAATTAAAGTATAATACATGATTGAATTGTAATTAGTCAACGAGCACACCTTATTCACAAATCAATATTCACACGTCATCACCCATCAATACATATACCCCTAAATTAACATTCCAAAACAATCTTTATACTAAATAAAAGAACATTGTTGTGACATCATCATTTAATAAACTTGCTTATTTGTTACTTTCAAAAAATTTCTTAAAGCTTAGTTCTTTTTTATTTAATTTATTTATGATGTCACAAATATTTTTCTTCTTAAAATTTATTTCATTTTTATTTTTATTATTTTATGATGTTATTTTTTTAAACAAAATGTTTTTATTTTCTTTCCAAAACTCTAATAATTTATACATGATCTTTTAATTTTCATCATCTAAATAATTTTCTCATAATATATTTATAAATTATCCGTATATTATGCGGGTTAGTAAACCAAGTATAGAGACTATTATTTTGAGGTTATGAGTACCGTTAGACTGTCGCAACTTAAGTAACAAAAATAGGTTTTTATAACACTTTTATTAATATGCCCATATTAATATGCCCATATAGAATTAGCTGGTTATTAATATGTCTTGAGGTAGACTATTTGATATGTTAAATGAGTACTGCAAAACATCCCACGTCATCACCCATCAATACATACACCCCTAAATTCATATATTCTGTATTTCTGTATTTATCTATCATTATCAAGGCCGCCTCATGAAATTTTGGCGCTTCGAAATTCACGGCACTAATTCTATTTAACAACAAAACACCGATTTGGTTACAAATCAAAACACCGATGTGGGTTTTTGCTATCATTATCAAAACACCGATTTTGCTATCATTATCAAAACACCGATTGTGGGTTTTTGATTTTTTAGTACATCTCGAACCGAATAGGTAATGGATTATTATAATTATTGTTGTTTTCAAGGGTTTTGATTCAGGGGTTTTGTTGTTTTTGTTGGTTTATTATAGAATTAATTATAGAACACTGATATGATTAAATAACTTTGTTACTTCATCATGCTGGTTGATTTAGGGGTTGTTTTAGTCGTTATTAAAGTTACAGTTTTATGTTGAATTAATGCAGTTTTAGTCGTTATTAAAGTTACAGATTTATGTTGTTTTAGTTGTTTTAGGGGTTGTCATCATGTACTTGTCCAAGAAGCTGCAATTTTTAATGTTACATGAGTAGGGTCGTTTTGATATTAGTAAGAATGTATCAGGTTATTATTTTCTAGCTTTAGCGGCTCATTACTAGTCCAGTTACTGCCGCTGTGGCAGCCCGCACTACTAGTGCAGATACTGCCGCTGTTGCAACTCTTGCTGCTAGTACAGTTTCCACTGTTGTAGCTATTGGATAAAGCTTCGGTTAGATTAGTTAATAATGAATTTCTTGCTGCTAGTACAGTTTCCACTGTTTTCAAAGTTTTTGTTCCTTATAGTGATTAATTGGTAATTTGAATAATCCAGATTTAGGATGGATACGAGTTGGATTTCTTTACCAAGATCTACCATTGAATATAAAAGACGTCTTGACGAATTTCTTGATTATATCTTTTATATCGAGGGTAAAAATGGACAGATATCATGTCCATGCATTGATTGCGGTAATCAAATATGGGTAGATCGGGAGGAGGCTAGAACACATCTGCTATGTGAAGGGTTTATTAAAGGTTATACAATTTTCCCTTTGAATTCCAAACCATGTGATACGCCTATGTTAGATGCTGAAGATGACATGCAAGGGTTGGTGCATGATGCCTTCCACGGGTTTGGTGAGAACAGACTAGAAAGTAAAATAGAAACTCAAAATGAAGGTCGGATTATGCCAAACACAACTACAAAAAAGTTCTATGAAGTGTTGGAAGATGCAAAGAAAGAACTATATCCAGGGTGTAAAAAGTTCTCGGTTCTTTCATTTATCATCAGACTGTATCATGGCAAGTGTGTTGGGAAATGTAGTGACAAGGGTTTCAGCTTGATGCTTGATACAGTGAGGGAAGCCTTCCCCGATGCTTCCATACCAAAGTCATTGTATGAGGTAAGGAAAATCATACGAGAGTTGGGACTTAGTTATGATAAAATTGATGCATGTCCTAACGATTGTATGCTATACTGGAAAGAAAATATCAACAAAACAAAATGCGATACATGTCACACGTCAAGGTATAAAACAAGTGAAGATTCTAAAGATGAGTCAACCACACCTAGTTCTGAAAAGAAGATTGCAGCAAAGGTCTTGCGTTATTTTCCGCTCATACCACGATTGCAAAGGCTATTTATGTCATCTAAAACAGCTGCCTACATGAGATGGCACGAAGAGAGTCGCACGAAAGATGGTTATTTGAGATATCCAGCAGATACCCCAGCGTGGAAAACATTTGATTTTAAGTATCCTGATTTTGCCTGTGAATCTCGTAATGTCAGGCTTGGTTTAGCCACTGATGGGTTTAACCCTTATAGAACAATGAGTGTTTCTCATAGTACATGGCATGTTGTTTTGATGCCATACAATCTTCCTCCTTGGATGTGTATGCAACAACCTTACTTTTTTCTATCTTTACTTATACCTGGCCCATCTGCTCCTGGGAATAACATAGATGTCTATATGGAACCGTTAGTGGCCGAGTTAAAGGAGTTGTGGGATATTAATGGAGTAGAGACTTATGATGCATCAAAAAACAGTAACTTTCAGATGCGTGCATCTTTGTTATGGACGATAAGTGACTTTCCAGCTTATGCAAATTTATCAGGCTGGAGCACCAAAGGTGAACTTTCATGTCCTTCTTGCCATAGGCATACAAAAGCACAACGCTTAACTCATAGCAAAAAATATTGTTTTATGGGACATCGTCGATATTTGTCATGTGATCATTATTTCCGAAAAGATAAAAAGTCTTTTGATGGCACAGAAGAACAAGAGAGACAACCACGTGGCTTAACTGGGTCAGAAGTACTTGATGAGCTACATGGTTTTGAAATTAAGTTTGGAAAACTTGTGAAGAGCAACCCAAATCTACCATTTAACTGGAAGAAAAGAAGTATTTTTTTTGAGCTACCATACTGGAAAGATAACTTGCTACGCCATAATCTAGATGTAATGCATATTGAGAAGAATGTTTGTGACAACATCATTTGAACGCTAATGAATCAAGATAGAAAGACCAAGGATCATGTAAAAGCACGCCTTGATTTACAAGAAATGGGTATTAGGCTTGA
The DNA here is from genome assembly GCF_010389155.1 of Erigeron canadensis. Taxonomy (NCBI): domain Eukaryota; kingdom Viridiplantae; phylum Streptophyta; class Magnoliopsida; order Asterales; family Asteraceae; genus Erigeron; species Erigeron canadensis. Next base: position 4,911 of record NW_025215593.1, on the reverse strand, counting down.
ACTTCATCCGAAAGTTCAAAATAACAACAAAGTGTATCTTCCACCTGCTTGTTTCTCAATGGATAAAAAAGAGAAAGATATATTTTGTCGTGTGCTCAAAAAGGTGAAAGTTCCAGATGGTTATGCAGCTAATATATCAAGATGCGTAGAGTGAAAACCTCGAAAACTATCTGGCCTTAAAAGTCATGATAGCCATATTTTGATGCAGCAGCTGCTTCCCCTTGCCTTGCGAAATGTGTTGCCTAAGCACGTGCGTTATCCTGTGATGAAGCTATGTCGTTACTATAATCAATTATGCTCAAAGGTTCTTAATCCAAATGAATTGGTTCAAATGGAAATTGAGATTGGAAAAATTCTTTGTGATTTAGAAAGGATATTTCCACCATCATTCTTTGATGTCATGGTTCATCTTTCGGTTCATCTTGCTTCAGAGGCCAAATTAGGAGGACCAGTTCATTACCGTTGGATGTATCCAATCGAGAGGTATGCATTGATATCTTTGTAAATACCTTTTAAAAGGATAGAATTGAATCTTATCTTAATATTTTTGATTACTCAGGTATTTATCTACATTGAAATCTTACGTGCGAAACAAGAGTAGGCCCGAGGTTCTATTGCAGAAGGATATTTGGCTGAAGAATGTTTGTCATTTTGTTCATTGTACTTATCTGGTGATGTCGATACCATACATAATAAAACTAGCCGGAATTATGATGACGGTGGTTATGAGGATGTTATACCTATCTTTTCTATGCCGGGTCGACCGATTGGTGCTACAGTGGCAGAAGTACTAGACCTTGAAATATTGGATAAAGCACATTCATATGTGTTGTTCAATTACACTGAAGTTGATGAATTTCGAAGGTATGTAATACTAGAAGATGTGAGTTCCATGAACTATATTATATTTACTCTTACTGTTGCTATCATTATTATAATCTTTTAACATTGTAGAGAAAACCTGGCGATTTTTCGACATGAAAATCGGAAATTACGACAGCATCAGCTTGAACGTTTACATAGTGAGAAATTTGAGTCGTGGTTTCAAGATCATGTAAGGAATAGACATATGTGTATTAATTTTGAAATACAATTATAATGATGTAACATTTTCAAGCTTCTAATTGTCGGATTTATAAAAAAGAAATTAACACATCAAGTTTGCCTTAATTCATTCAGGTTGAGGAGGGGATCATAGAATCACAGAGGATTTGAGGAACTTGGCAAGTCGTCCAACTGAGTATGTGAATAAATATAAGGGATTTATCATAAATGGTTTCAAATTTCACACAAAAGACCTAGAGGAGAATAGGAAAACACAAAACAGTGGAGTTATGCTTGACGCCATGACAAATAGCTTCTCGAGTGCCAGAGATAACAATCCTATCGTAGGTGATGTAACTTACTACGGGGTTTTGAATGATATCATTGAGTTACAGTATGCTGTTGACAAGAAAGTAGTTTTGTTCCATTGTGATTGGATCTCAAATGGTTCAAGGAAAAAAGAAGATGAGAATGGGTTTACTCTACTTAATTTTAAAGGTTTGAAGCCTCATAATGAGCCTTTTATACTAGCTTCTCAAGCACAACAAGTATTTTATGTTGCAGATCCCGTTGACAAGGGATGGAAAGTTGTGATCAAGACAACGCCGAGAGATTATTATGACATGAATGAACAAACATGTCTTGATGATGTGGAATCGCATTTGCAAAGTGAGACATCTATGGGTCCTCAATGTGATGAATATTTGAATATTGAGTTGGTTAGAAAAGGTTTAAAGGGAACTGTTGTTGACAATAATACTTACTATACTAGCTAAATAGCTCGATGGTTTTTGTAACACGCAGAACTATTCCTAAAAGTGAAGACCGTTCCTTGAGGTCTGCACTTTGTTTTGCACAGTATGTTTATTTGTTTATACATAGTACATGCCAAATGGTATTGATTTTAGGATGTCCTTATGTTAAGAGGAAATTGGTTATGGTTTACTTGTTTTAATTATATTGAAGATGTATGAATCCCAAAATTGATTTATATTTGGTTAGTAGTGATTCTGTTACCATTATGCGCATACATCAAAAAAAAATTATTTTGGATTTTTGGCATTCCAAGTCTTGGCCAAATTATATTTTTGCTCAGATTATTTGCTTTAGGTTGCTTTTTAGCTAAATGCAGGATGGCCACAAGTGCAATCAGCAAGCAATACATGTGTGTTCTTGAATCCATGAACTCCAAAAATGGAAAACCTTCTAAACAGGTGAATACCATTGCCCTTATATATCTGATTTTAAAACAATAACTGTTGTAGTGAAACTTAATTTAGTCGCGCAATAAATATCTATATAATACATCATTAGATGTATTTATATGATTTGAAGGTCATTTAGATAGTCACAAAGACGCAGGTAGCCTATTTGACCTCTGTAGGAGTATTTGAGTGATTTTTTAAGTCCCAATTAGTCCATATGATATCTGCACTTTTAGACGTTTGACTCGTAAGAGAGTCAACTGTTGGAATTTGAATGCTTAATCTGATTGAAATGTTACAGTTGGAAATTATCGCTCTATAGTGTATGCCATTTTATGTATCAATATTAATTAAAGGTCATTTATAGAGTCTTGCATATATCAACTATCATATGGTTTATCTCATAATCAGTTGGGTATACTCTAAGGCCTCAGTCTCGAGCTTTCACCCGTTTTTTGTTCGTGTTAGCTTAGCTAGTTTGGTTTTATTGTATATATTTAATGTATTTCAGTTTTCTATGGTTGGAGTTTCGATGGAGTGGGAAGGATTTCAGGACTAGATTACAATTAGGCAAATGACTAATTATTTCATCATCTTTGTGAGATTGTATTACTTAGATCAGATGTATCAAAATCCTACTATGACCTAAGTTGTTTCTACTTGTTTATATTCAATTGCTGACAATTCATTTAGTTTTGTGATTTGGGCTGTCGAAATGATTCGTTTTGTGTTTAGTTGGACTGGTGCACAAAACAACGCAACCTTGTCAGACTAGAGATGCACTGCGCAAAGCCTTCATGAAAATTGTTTGATTAAATGGCTGAATGGAAATACATGTCGCTAGTGTTTGGCTGAAACTATTACTTGGTTGCTTCCCTACCGAACCAATTCTGATCAGTATTAGTTTGGCTCGGTATTGATTGTGTACTTGCTTGGTTATTTGCTCAGTTATTTGCTTGGTTCATTACCATCTGCTAGGTACTTCTTGTGTTGCTAAGTATTTGCTTCTCGGTATAAGTTTGTTGCTCAATCAACTAATTTGTTTGGTTTTTTAAACTAGCCGAAGAGCGAGCATAATCTTCTCGGTGAATTTGAGTTCAAAGTGAAAACTGGGCCAATTTTGCTTAGTATTAATAGGTTGTTATTTTTGTCAAACAACCCCGCCTATTTTCTGATCAGAATATTTTGCTCAGCAGGTGATACTTGTTAGTTGCTAAAATTGTTTTAATGACCAGGATCTAATGTTAAACGAGAAGCACAACATACCCAAATGAGTGATATACATGCCCATAAATCGAAAGGAAAGGATCAGCTGAACCGTTCAAAGTTTCAAGATGAGAATGGACTATCTGATGTGGATGTTACAGAATCAGCAAAACTCAAAAAGATTAGAAAGTATCACAGAAACAAAGCAGGTTCAAAAGCTATGCTGGATGTTGAAGTTAATAATGGACTATCTGGTGCAGGATTGGGAAAGCGACCATCTTGCCCTTTTGTGTGAAAGCATGTACAGTAGCTAAACGTTGATGGAATAAAATGAGGTTTCAATGTCCAGGTAAAATCTACAGATTGAGAAATAAATGCATCCATTTTTGGTCTTAGTTGTAGATGGGGAAGAGCCTATTAACGTCGAAGTAGGGGAAACAAAAGAAGAGATGACGACTCAAGAAAAGGTAAAGACGGCTGATGAGGAAGCCTTGGTCAAGGAAGAAACTCATACTGTGACCAAAGAGGAAGTCGTCCCTGAAGAAACTCCAGGGACGAAAGAGGTAGTTGTCCCAGAGGATGCGCCAGTGACCGAGGAAGCTAAAGAAGCGTTGAGAATGGTGAAATGCCAACTGAGGTTGTTGCGACCACTGAAGTTGCAGCAGAGGAATAGAGTTAAAAGATCTCAGAATTGGATATGTTATATTTATGTATATTTTTTTCGTTTTAGTATGGTCGAAATTTCGGTTTTCTAATTTCTATTTTGTCATGATTGGATTATAAGGAGTGGGCCGTTGGGCACCACTTTGGTCTAAATTAATATTAAATTTAGAAGTTTATTTTGTAATACCCCTAAAATATCGAGTTGATTAATAATATTAATGAGTATGATGTGGACTTAGAATTTGTAATAGTTATGTAAAGAAAAAACTTATTCAGTTAAAAGATTTGGATGCAAATTGTTAGTACTAAAATTGGTACACAAGCTATCTTTTGGTTCTTTCTACACTGAAAATCTTCTTAATTATATCATAAGGATTGAATTTTCATGAAAATATTAGTATCTTTTCCGACTCATCCCGAATTGAATCCTCATAACCGTTCTTGGACTTGTACATCCATTGACATGTTCATAATTGATAGATCTGAATAAATGCATTGCTTATAACTTGATCAAATCAACAAGCTTTATGTTTGTGAAAAGTTCTTTCAAGAAGTAGTCATTGCAATATCTTCTTTTGGACCAGAAAAAACTGAGTATGCATCATGAAAAAATGTATACATAACAAATTGATGAATGATGAAAACAAATTTACCTAACATTTTAGTTACAAAGTTTAAGTGTCAAATTCTATTAAATTATGTTATAAAATAAATCTCTAAGGAATAAGCATTAATTCTATAAAATGATGTTAAATTACTTAAATATAAGTGTCCTATTATGGTGTATTATAAA